>NW_027447456.1:0-31030 GCF_038048845.1 Mixophyes fleayi | reverse complement strand
AAATCCATTTAATATATGGCCCCCAGATAGGGGGCGTATCAGATATTAAACTGATAAGAACAGATACTACACTTGATCTTAGCCAAAAGGCCGAGAAGCGATAACCCGAAATGGGACCCAGGAAAGCGCCCGCTTCTCAGGCTAGGCCTGACAACTGTAGGAGACAGCCACGCCACACGCCGTATACTTTATTTAGCGGCGGCCCACAACACTCCATTGCTGCACATTCTAGGCCCGACTAGCCTGAAAAGCCTGACACCTTCACTGGGACCCTCTTTACACCTCTCTGTCTGCAAAGGCACGCACATGAGCCGAGGACTTTTCAAACGAGATGCCTGCAAAATTTGCATGAACTCCTCCCCTTGACCATAAGTGCAACGACGCCCGCTGATTAGTCGGCCTGCCGTTCCGTCCTCGTCTCCCCAGGCAATTAATCACACTGTCTGCCCAGCTTCTTTCGGAATATTCACAGCATGTCACAGAAACAGCACTTCAAGGTGCATCACAATTGTTTCTCGGGCCACCGGCAAGTAAATAGACAAGGAAGCTGCATGCTGCAACAGCAGGGTTCTAAAAGGTGTGTCATAATCCTCACTTGCCTTTATTCCGTCACTGGGTCCACAAGAGGGAGACACACTACGTCAGATTAATAGTTTCATTCATTCGGAGATCCAATTGAATTAGCAAATCACAAGTTGCTCCATTAAAGAAATAATTGGATCAATGCAGTAATCCTTTTGGACAAAGAAAAGGGTCTTCTTATCTGCAAATGCTTGTTTGCTAAGAGAGATAAGAAACAAAACAACAAAAAGACACAATAAATTGACACGAAATAAGACACAGGAGACAAAAATCTGTTCTTATGGATTTTTGTTGCTGAAAAGAGACATGATTCTATTTTTGGATAACTGGATAAGAGAAGTGCACCGGTCCTGGAAGTACTGCAATACCAGGTCAATGCGTGGAGTGGACAGAGCAAGCTCTTCTTCCATCTCCCTGTTCTAAAAATCCATTTAATATATGGCCCCCAGATAGGGGGCGTATCAGATATTAAACTGATAAGAACAGATACTACACTTGATCTTAGCCAAAAGGCCGAGAAGCGATAACCCGAAATGGGACCCAGGAAAGCGCCCGCTTCTCAGGCTAGGCCTGACAACTGTAGGAGACAGCCACGCCACACGCCGTATACTTTATTTAGCGGCGGCCCACAACACTCCATTGCTGCACATTCTAGGCCCGACTAGCCTGAAAAGCCTGACACCTTCACTGGGACCCTCTTTACACCTCTCTGTCTGCAAAGGCACGCACATGAGCCGAGGACTTTTCAAACGAGATGCCTGCAAAATTTGCATGAACTCCTCCCCTTGACCATAAGTGCAACGACGCCCGCTGATTAGTCGGCCTGCCGTTCCGTCCTCGTCTCCCCAGGCAATTAATCACACTGTCTGCCCAGCTTCTTTCGGAATATTCACAGCATGTCACAGAAACAGCACTTCAAGGTGCATCACAATTGTTTCTCGGGCCACCGGCAAGTAAATAGACAAGGAAGCTGCATGCTGCAACAGCAGGGTTCTAAAAGGTGTGTCATAATCCTCACTTGCCTTTATTCCGTCACTGGGTCCACAAGAGGGAGACACACTACGTCAGATTAATAGTTTCATTCATTCGGAGATCCAATTGAATTAGCAAATCACAAGTTGCTCCATTAAAGAAATAATTGGATCAATGCAGTAATCCTTTTGGACAAAGAAAAGGGTCTTCTTATCTGCAAATGCTTGTTTGCTAAGAGAGATAAGAAACAAAACAACAAAAAGACACAATAAATTGACACGAAATAAGACACAGGAGACAAAAATCTGTTCTTATGGATTTTTGTTGCTGAAAAGAGACATGATTCTATTTTTGGATAACTGGATAAGAGAAGTGCACCGGTCCTGGAAGTACTGCAATACCAGGTCAATGCGTGGAGTGGACAGAGCAAGCTCTTCTTCCATCTCCCTGTTCTAAAAATCCATTTAATATATGGCCCCCAGATAGGGGGCGTATCAGATATTAAACTGATAAGAACAGATACTACACTTGATCTTAGCCAAAAGGCCGAGAAGCGATAACCCGAAATGGGACCCAGGAAAGCGCCCGCTTCTCAGGCTAGGCCTGACAACTGTAGGAGACAGCCACGCCACACGCCGTATACTTTATTTAGCGGCGGCCCACAACACTCCATTGCTGCACATTCTAGGCCCGACTAGCCTGAAAAGCCTGACACCTTCACTGGGACCCTCTTTACACCTCTCTGTCTGCAAAGGCACGCACATGAGCCGAGGACTTTTCAAACGAGATGCCTGCAAAATTTGCATGAACTCCTCCCCTTGACCATAAGTGCAACGACGCCCGCTGATTAGTCGGCCTGCCGTTCCGTCCTCGTCTCCCCAGGCAATTAATCACACTGTCTGCCCAGCTTCTTTCGGAATATTCACAGCATGTCACAGAAACAGCACTTCAAGGTGCATCACAATTGTTTCTCGGGCCACCGGCAAGTAAATAGACAAGGAAGCTGCATGCTGCAACAGCAGGGTTCTAAAAGGTGTGTCATAATCCTCACTTGCCTTTATTCCGTCACTGGGTCCACAAGAGGGAGACACACTACGTCAGATTAATAGTTTCATTCATTCGGAGATCCAATTGAATTAGCAAATCACAAGTTGCTCCATTAAAGAAATAATTGGATCAATGCAGTAATCCTTTTGGACAAAGAAAAGGGTCTTCTTATCTGCAAATGCTTGTTTGCTAAGAGAGATAAGAAACAAAACAACAAAAAGACACAATAAATTGACACGAAATAAGACACAGGAGACAAAAATCTGTTCTTATGGATTTTTGTTGCTGAAAAGAGACATGATTCTATTTTTGGATAACTGGATAAGAGAAGTGCACCGGTCCTGGAAGTACTGCAATACCAGGTCAATGCGTGGAGTGGACAGAGCAAGCTCTTCTTCCATCTCCCTGTTCTAAAAATCCATTTAATATATGGCCCCCAGATAGGGGGCGTATCAGATATTAAACTGATAAGAACAGATACTACACTTGATCTTAGCCAAAAGGCCGAGAAGCGATAACCCGAAATGGGACCCAGGAAAGCGCCCGCTTCTCAGGCTAGGCCTGACAACTGTAGGAGACAGCCACGCCACACGCCGTATACTTTATTTAGCGGCGGCCCACAACACTCCATTGCTGCACATTCTAGGCCCGACTAGCCTGAAAAGCCTGACACCTTCACTGGGACCCTCTTTACACCTCTCTGTCTGCAAAGGCACGCACATGAGCCGAGGACTTTTCAAACGAGATGCCTGCAAAATTTGCATGAACTCCTCCCCTTGACCATAAGTGCAACGACGCCCGCTGATTAGTCGGCCTGCCGTTCCGTCCTCGTCTCCCCAGGCAATTAATCACACTGTCTGCCCAGCTTCTTTCGGAATATTCACAGCATGTCACAGAAACAGCACTTCAAGGTGCATCACAATTGTTTCTCGGGCCACCGGCAAGTAAATAGACAAGGAAGCTGCATGCTGCAACAGCAGGGTTCTAAAAGGTGTGTCATAATCCTCACTTGCCTTTATTCCGTCACTGGGTCCACAAGAGGGAGACACACTACGTCAGATTAATAGTTTCATTCATTCGGAGATCCAATTGAATTAGCAAATCACAAGTTGCTCCATTAAAGAAATAATTGGATCAATGCAGTAATCCTTTTGGACAAAGAAAAGGGTCTTCTTATCTGCAAATGCTTGTTTGCTAAGAGAGATAAGAAACAAAACAACAAAAAGACACAATAAATTGACACGAAATAAGACACAGGAGACAAAAATCTGTTCTTATGGATTTTTGTTGCTGAAAAGAGACATGATTCTATTTTTGGATAACTGGATAAGAGAAGTGCACCGGTCCTGGAAGTACTGCAATACCAGGTCAATGCGTGGAGTGGACAGAGCAAGCTCTTCTTCCATCTCCCTGTTCTAAAAATCCATTTAATATATGGCCCCCAGATAGGGGGCGTATCAGATATTAAACTGATAAGAACAGATTTTTTTTTTTTTTTTTTTTTTTTTTTTTTTTTTTTTCCAAAACCACTCAGTTTTAAACTCTTTGCCATCTGCTCAAAGATACAGATCTTAATATCGTTGCGTCATCCCATGCAAAGCTTAAACATCATCATGGCTTAGACTATACTTTTTAATATCTCTTGTTACAGTGCATCAAAAAATACAACCATATAAACACACCCACAATCCCCATAACCAAATACCACCCACTATTTTTATCCAACACCCTGTCTAAATTTCACCATATCCAACCATTTTTTAACCTTCCACACACCTTCAGCATCAAACCCAGCACCGCCTTTCCTTTTATCGAATTGATAACACATATAGAATTTCCCTAATATAATCCTCATAACATCATTTACCTCCCACTCTTCCCTTTTGTATACACACATATTTCTTGCATCCCACAATGCCTCCATTACACAAGCCATCAACAACCACATCAATCTCTCTTTCACTTTGCCACATGCACCAATCCCAAACATAGCCATCTTCCATGAAATCACATTCACCCCACCTAATTCCTTACATAGCCCACTCAAACCATTCCATACTTTCCGTGCAAACCCACAACCCCAAAACACATGCAACACAGTCTCTCTTGCACCACACCTTTCTCTAGGACAGTCCTCCGTTCGAACCAAATCACGCATTTTTTGCACCACACGCACAGGCAACACACCTTGCAAACCCATCCACACCACATCCTTCTGTCTATTTGTTACACCACACATTTCCATCTTCTTCCATACCTCGGCCGCTTCTTTTGATCTCAAGTACTCTATATTACACATACTCTCACGCTCACGAAACATCCGCATAACCTTCTTTTTTATACCAAAATCTTTCATACTCACACCCAACAAATCATTCTTTCTAACAAACTTTTCAACATATTCATACCACACCGGGCACCTAAAGGCCATCGGCACACTCAAAGATCTTTTCATCCATTGCAACCCACACAGCATCCATCCAGCCATATATCTAGTCATACACCCAGTCTTAGTCTTACCATCCAACACCCTCACAACATTCGCTATATAATTTACACCCAAAAATCTCTCAACATCCGGAAAATTCAATCCACCTTTCGCTCTCACTTTCACTACATCCTCACGCTTCAGTCTTTCCATCTTACACCCCCATAAAAATAAAAACATCATCCTCACAATCTTTCTTAAACACCCATACGGGGGAGGAAACACACACCCTACATATAACAATAACGGCAAAATCACACTTTTCACAACCAAAACCTTCCCAGTCATAGTCAATTCACGCAACATCCAAAAATCAAGTTTCCTCTTAACCTTACTGGCACATTCTTCCCAACTTGCACCCCCTTTCAGCTGCTCATCAAATTCCAAACCTAACACTTTAATTCCACCTTCCACACGCTCAGCTTCATCCAACCTCACATCCACATCACCAAACACTCTAAACTTACTTTTACCCCAATTTATTTTAAAAGCCGACGCACTACAGAAAAAACTAATATGTAGTCTGACTCTATTCAGCGCCGCTTGATTCTGACATACCACAACCACATCGTCCATGTACCCCAACACTTTTACACATTTACCACCACTCCCTGGCACTAACAGCCCTCTCATAACCTTGTCATTCCTGATCATCTGCAACAAAGGCTCAATCACACAGACAAACAACATAGGAGACATAGGACAACCCTGTCGCACACCAGACTTAACCAAAATTTTCTGACTCACCCACCCATTCACCAACACTCTACATAAAGCTTTATCATACAGACTTCTTACATTCGCTACAAACACACTTGGGAATCCCATTCTCAACAGCACACGAAACATAAACTCATGCGACACCCTGTCAAACGCCTTTTCAAAATCCAGACTTACAAGCACACAATTCTGTTTCCTTACCATGCAATCACCAATCAAATCTCTTACTAACATTAAGTTGTCACTCATACGCCTTCCAGGAACCGCACACACTTGGTCTTCACCTACAATCGTACCAATCACTCTCCTCATCCTGCCAGCCAACACCTTTGCATACAACTTATAGTCAGCGTTCAATAACGTGATAGGCCTCCAGTTACCCAACGTCCTTCTATCACCTTTTTTAAAAATCAATACAACCAAACCTTCACACATTGTCTCACTTATTCTGCCAGTCGTCCACATAAACTCACATACTTCCGTCAAATCCGCACCCATACATTCCCAAAAAGTCTTATACACTTCCACAGGCAACCCATCCGCACCTGGTGTTTTATTCTCATGCGCTTCATTCACAGCCACTTTCACCTCACACTCCAAAATATCATCCATTAAGTCATTCTTATCTAATTCACAAATCTCCTCAGTCAGACTATCCAGAACCTCGTCAGCCATACCCTGATCACATACCCTCCTTTCATACAACTCAGAATAAAAGCGCTCCACTTCATTAACCATTCTATCCCCTATCACTACATCACCCTCACCATCATACACACCATCCATATCCTTACTTGCACTACATATTTTCTTGAAAAAGAATCGAGTACACTTCTCATCTTTTTCCATACACTCCACTTTCGCACGAAAAACAATCTCTCTACCCCTTTCACTCAGAATTTTATTTATAGCACATCTTTCTTTCTTAATCTGTTCTTGCACATCCACTCCCATATCTCGCAATCTATACAAAGTATCCATTCTCTTATTGAAACATTCATACCGCTCTCTTCTCTCTTCCGCTTTCCTGTATCCACAACCCTTGAAATACACTTTCATTCTCCCTTTCACCCAATCCCACCATTCAAGCACATTGCCAAACTCACCCTTACGCTGCTTCCACCACACATACTTCCTTTCAAACTCTTTTCTTATTTCCAAATCATCCAACAATCTCACATTCAGCTTCCATACACCCCTTCCATACATATTCGCAATCTTCCCACTCACATTACATATCAAACACTCGTGGTCAGTAAAATACATTCTCACCTGTTCCATCCGCTCACATTCAATCCCTTTTGACACAAACACATAATCTAAACGTGAACTTACACCACCCCTATCTGCATGATATGTTGGCGGTGGTGGTCTCCCCAAACATACCTCAGCCACATCTGTCAAAGAAAAATCCAAAATAATTTGCTTCAACAAAAACCCTGTGACATCTACCCCTCCTGCTTGTTCACCCACTCTCCCCTCCTTTTCAATAATACAGTTCATATCACCAACCAAAATAATGGGGATTCTCCCCGGGAGAAATAACTTTATCTTTTCAAAAAGTTCCTTTCGCTCAACCTTACACGCACTCGCATACACACACATCACACGCACTTTCCACCCCCTATAACAAAGAAAAACAACAATACACCTCCCCTCTTCAATAACAATATACCTATCTAGTACCACACCCTTATTATTTACTATAATCCCAACACCATCATTTTTATTCACCTGTGAACCCGACCACACACACACCCCACCCTGCCACTCACCCTGTGGCAACTCCCTTTTCAACCCACACTCTTGGAGACAATAGACATCTGCATTAAACCCTTTTAGATCCTGCAGTATAACAGCCCGTCGCTGCCTATTGGTGATTAACCTTACATTTACTGACACTATTTTCAGGCTGATATTATCTATACCTGCCATTATTTTATAAAATTATGAAAAACAAGAACAAAACCTACATAGCGTCAACAATATTCATATTATTACAAAGCAAAACATGACCATTAACTAAAATCGACACAGTCACCCGTTGTCAGAATAATCCTCCTGACCACCCAGCCTTGCAATGTTTAGCACAGGCGTGCCAAACAACGAACTGGTCTCGACACTCCGTGGAGACATGTCCATTGGACTTCCGGGACTCTGAATCAAGGGAGTTATTTCCCCCGGACTATGAGCAACTCCAAAAAGATCCTTATCAATGGCTTCCAGACTCTTCAAAGGATCAGTTGGCATGGATGTACTTTCATCGTACCGAGGCTTCTTCTTGCTTCTGCCGTCCTGTATGGCCTTGCGCACAGGGATAGGTTTAACTGGTGCAGAAACATCCACCATCTCACTCTCATCATTAGGGTCAGTGTCCTCAACCCGGACAGCCTCACCCTCCATTGGTGATACAAATTCTTCAATATTTGCTGAGCCTGTTACAGTGTTCTCCTCAGCAGCCATTACTTGTAACAACCTTTCTGTTCTCTCACCAGCAGTTTCAGCTGCCAGTGACGTGACTTCACCGGATACACTAGGGGATCCATCATCCCGCCGCGCCACGGGTGACACAGCAGGCGCTACACCCCTCGCCACCTCCTCCCCATAAACAGTCCGGTGGACCTCCTCTTTCTCACTCTGTATTGTCAACAGTCTCGCCCCTTCCTCTCTCCTTTGCTGCACAAAAAGTGGGCAGGTCCTAAAGGTATGGTTAGCTGCCCCACACAGGTCACATTTTCTT
The DNA here is from genome assembly GCF_038048845.1 of Mixophyes fleayi. NCBI lineage: Eukaryota > Metazoa > Chordata > Amphibia > Anura > Limnodynastidae > Mixophyes > Mixophyes fleayi. The sequence goes on along the minus strand of NW_027447456.1, from coordinate 22,481 downwards.
TCATCAGGGCACCTGTTGGCTTCATGCCCCTCCCTGCCACAATTTTTACAAAATTTTCCTTTTGTACAATCCTGCATCAAGTGTCCAAACTGAAAACATTTTCTACAATACTGGGGTTGATTTGGGTAAAAAAGGAAGCATCTACTCCCACCAATCGAAAAGTTTGAAGGGGGGTGCATTGTTCCTCCAATATCATTGCTGTCAATCTTCAACTTCGCCCAGAATTTTATTTTCCCATTAGGGATAAGATATTTATTCTTCAACCGTTCACCAGCTTTGACGTACTCGCAGTACCTCCTCAGGAAGGCCTGTATATACTCTATCCCCAGGTAAGGGTTGTAGGAATGCACAGTGATTGGTATTTCTTGCCCTGAGAATAGACTAGACACCACAATCCCGCCCAATATAGGGCTATCCTTGTGTTTTCTCAAGATCTCAAAAACTCTTATACAGTCATTCCAAGTGAAAAAAGTAACATCGTAAAGCCCTTGTCTTGGAAAATCTTGCAGGCATAAAATATCGCTACTTAACTGAACTCTGCAGAACTTTTCCAGGACTTCCTTGCAAATGTAATCCAAATTACAGGACTCTTTTCTTTCTTCATCCACAGCAAAACGAATGGTGTTCTTTAAAGCAGCCATACTGCCAGTCGCACAATCCAAGATACCAAGGCTCCCAGACGATCACTCCCCGCCGCCGGGAGGCCCCACGGAAGGACCTCCAGAAAAACCCCCTGACCAGACCACGCTGGGCAATAAACCCTACACGTGATCTTGGCCAGAAGGCCGAGAAGCGATAACCCGAAATGGGACCCAGGAAAGCGCCCGCTTCTCAGGCTAGGCCTGACAACTGTAGGAGACAGCCACGCCACACGCCGTATACTTTATTTAGCGGCGGCCCACAACACTCCATTGCTGCACATTCTAGGCCCGACTAGCCTGAAAAGCCTGACACCTTCACTGGGACCCTCTTTACACCTCTCTGTCTGCAAAGGCACGCACATGAGCCGAGGACTTTTCAAACGAGATGCCTGCAAAATTTGCATGAACTCCTCCCCTTGACCATAAGTGCAACGACGCCCGCTGATTAGTCGGCCTGCCGTTCCGTCCTCGTCTCCCCAGGCAATTAATCACACTGTCTGCCCAGCTTCTTTCGGAATATTCACAGCATGTCACAGAAACAGCACTTCAAGGTGCATCACAATTGTTTCTCGGGCCACCGGCAAGTAAATAGACAAGGAAGCTGCATGCTGCAACAGCAGGGTTCTAAAAGGTGTGTCATAATCCTCACTTGCCTTTATTCCGTCACTGGGTCCACAAGAGGGAGACACACTACGTCAGATTAATAGTTTCATTCATTCGGAGATCCAATTGAATTAGCAAATCACAAGTTGCTCCATTAAAGAAATAATTGGATCAATGCAGTAATCCTTTTGGACAAAGAAAAGGGTCTTCTTATCTGCAAATGCTTGTTTGCTAAGAGAGATAAGAAACAAAACAACAAAAAGACACAATAAATTGACACGAAATAAGACACAGGAGACAAAAATCTGTTCTTATGGATTTTTGTTGCTGAAAAGAGACATGATTCTATTTTTGGATAACTGGATAAGAGAAGTGCACCGGTCCTGGAAGTACTGCAATACCAGGTCAATGCGTGGAGTGGACAGAGCAAGCTCTTCTTCCATCTCCCTGTTCTAAAAATCCATTTAATATATGGCCCCCAGATAGGGGGCGTATCAGATATTAAACTGATAAGAACAGATACTACACTTGATCTTAGCCAAAAGGCCGAGAAGCGATAACCCGAAATGGGACCCAGGAAAGCGCCCGCTTCTCAGGCTAGGCCTGACAACTGTAGGAGACAGCCACGCCACACGCCGTATACTTTATTTAGCGGCGGCCCACAACACTCCATTGCTGCACATTCTAGGCCCGACTAGCCTGAAAAGCCTGACACCTTCACTGGGACCCTCTTTACACCTCTCTGTCTGCAAAGGCACGCACATGAGCCGAGGACTTTTCAAACGAGATGCCTGCAAAATTTGCATGAACTCCTCCCCTTGACCATAAGTGCAACGACGCCCGCTGATTAGTCGGCCTGCCGTTCCGTCCTCGTCTCCCCAGGCAATTAATCACACTGTCTGCCCAGCTTCTTTCGGAATATTCACAGCATGTCACAGAAACAGCACTTCAAGGTGCATCACAATTGTTTCTCGGGCCACCGGCAAGTAAATAGACAAGGAAGCTGCATGCTGCAACAGCAGGGTTCTAAAAGGTGTGTCATAATCCTCACTTGCCTTTATTCCGTCACTGGGTCCACAAGAGGGAGACACACTACGTCAGATTAATAGTTTCATTCATTCGGAGATCCAATTGAATTAGCAAATCACAAGTTGCTCCATTAAAGAAATAATTGGATCAATGCAGTAATCCTTTTGGACAAAGAAAAGGGTCTTCTTATCTGCAAATGCTTGTTTGCTAAGAGAGATAAGAAACAAAACAACAAAAAGACACAATAAATTGACACGAAATAAGACACAGGAGACAAAAATCTGTTCTTATGGATTTTTGTTGCTGAAAAGAGACATGATTCTATTTTTGGATAACTGGATAAGAGAAGTGCACCGGTCCTGGAAGTACTGCAATACCAGGTCAATGCGTGGAGTGGACAGAGCAAGCTCTTCTTCCATCTCCCTGTTCTAAAAATCCATTTAATATATGGCCCCCAGATAGGGGGCGTATCAGATATTAAACTGATAAGAACAGATACTACACTTGATCTTAGCCAAAAGGCCGAGAAGCGATAACCCGAAATGGGACCCAGGAAAGCGCCCGCTTCTCAGGCTAGGCCTGACAACTGTAGGAGACAGCCACGCCACACGCCGTATACTTTATTTAGCGGCGGCCCACAACACTCCATTGCTGCACATTCTAGGCCCGACTAGCCTGAAAAGCCTGACACCTTCACTGGGACCCTCTTTACACCTCTCTGTCTGCAAAGGCACGCACATGAGCCGAGGACTTTTCAAACGAGATGCCTGCAAAATTTGCATGAACTCCTCCCCTTGACCATAAGTGCAACGACGCCCGCTGATTAGTCGGCCTGCCGTTCCGTCCTCGTCTCCCCAGGCAATTAATCACACTGTCTGCCCAGCTTCTTTCGGAATATTCACAGCATGTCACAGAAACAGCACTTCAAGGTGCATCACAATTGTTTCTCGGGCCACCGGCAAGTAAATAGACAAGGAAGCTGCATGCTGCAACAGCAGGGTTCTAAAAGGTGTGTCATAATCCTCACTTGCCTTTATTCCGTCACTGGGTCCACAAGAGGGAGACACACTACGTCAGATTAATAGTTTCATTCATTCGGAGATCCAATTGAATTAGCAAATCACAAGTTGCTCCATTAAAGAAATAATTGGATCAATGCAGTAATCCTTTTGGACAAAGAAAAGGGTCTTCTTATCTGCAAATGCTTGTTTGCTAAGAGAGATAAGAAACAAAACAACAAAAAGACACAATAAATTGACACGAAATAAGACACAGGAGACAAAAATCTGTTCTTATGGATTTTTGTTGCTGAAAAGAGACATGATTCTATTTTTGGATAACTGGATAAGAGAAGTGCACCGGTCCTGGAAGTACTGCAATACCAGGTCAATGCGTGGAGTGGACAGAGCAAGCTCTTCTTCCATCTCCCTGTTCTAAAAATCCATTTAATATATGGCCCCCAGATAGGGGGCGTATCAGATATTAAACTGATAAGAACAGATACTACACTTGATCTTAGCCAAAAGGCCGAGAAGCGATAACCCGAAATGGGACCCAGGAAAGCGCCCGCTTCTCAGGCTAGGCCTGACAACTGTAGGAGACAGCCACGCCACACGCCGTATACTTTATTTAGCGGCGGCCCACAACACTCCATTGCTGCACATTCTAGGCCCGACTAGCCTGAAAAGCCTGACACCTTCACTGGGACCCTCTTTACACCTCTCTGTCTGCAAAGGCACGCACATGAGCCGAGGACTTTTCAAACGAGATGCCTGCAAAATTTGCATGAACTCCTCCCCTTGACCATAAGTGCAACGACGCCCGCTGATTAGTCGGCCTGCCGTTCCGTCCTCGTCTCCCCAGGCAATTAATCACACTGTCTGCCCAGCTTCTTTCGGAATATTCACAGCATGTCACAGAAACAGCACTTCAAGGTGCATCACAATTGTTTCTCGGGCCACCGGCAAGTAAATAGACAAGGAAGCTGCATGCTGCAACAGCAGGGTTCTAAAAGGTGTGTCATAATCCTCACTTGCCTTTATTCCGTCACTGGGTCCACAAGAGGGAGACACACTACGTCAGATTAATAGTTTCATTCATTCGGAGATCCAATTGAATTAGCAAATCACAAGTTGCTCCATTAAAGAAATAATTGGATCAATGCAGTAATCCTTTTGGACAAAGAAAAGGGTCTTCTTATCTGCAAATGCTTGTTTGCTAAGAGAGATAAGAAACAAAACAACAAAAAGACACAATAAATTGACACGAAATAAGACACAGGAGACAAAAATCTGTTCTTATGGATTTTTGTTGCTGAAAAGAGACATGATTCTATTTTTGGATAACTGGATAAGAGAAGTGCACCGGTCCTGGAAGTACTGCAATACCAGGTCAATGCGTGGAGTGGACAGAGCAAGCTCTTCTTCCATCTCCCTGTTCTAAAAATCCATTTAATATATGGCCCCCAGATAGGGGGCGTATCAGATATTAAACTGATAAGAACAGATACTACACTTGATCTTAGCCAAAAGGCCGAGAAGCGATAACCCGAAATGGGACCCAGGAAAGCGCCCGCTTCTCAGGCTAGGCCTGACAACTGTAGGAGACAGCCACGCCACACGCCGTATACTTTATTTAGCGGCGGCCCACAACACTCCATTGCTGCACATTCTAGGCCCGACTAGCCTGAAAAGCCTGACACCTTCACTGGGACCCTCTTTACACCTCTCTGTCTGCAAAGGCACGCACATGAGCCGAGGACTTTTCAAACGAGATGCCTGCAAAATTTGCATGAACTCCTCCCCTTGACCATAAGTGCAACGACGCCCGCTGATTAGTCGGCCTGCCGTTCCGTCCTCGTCTCCCCAGGCAATTAATCACACTGTCTGCCCAGCTTCTTTCGGAATATTCACAGCATGTCACAGAAACAGCACTTCAAGGTGCATCACAATTGTTTCTCGGGCCACCGGCAAGTAAATAGACAAGGAAGCTGCATGCTGCAACAGCAGGGTTCTAAAAGGTGTGTCATAATCCTCACTTGCCTTTATTCCGTCACTGGGTCCACAAGAGGGAGACACACTACGTCAGATTAATAGTTTCATTCATTCGGAGATCCAATTGAATTAGCAAATCACAAGTTGCTCCATTAAAGAAATAATTGGATCAATGCAGTAATCCTTTTGGACAAAGAAAAGGGTCTTCTTATCTGCAAATGCTTGTTTGCTAAGAGAGATAAGAAACAAAACAACAAAAAGACACAATAAATTGACACGAAATAAGACACAGGAGACAAAAATCTGTTCTTATGGATTTTTGTTGCTGAAAAGAGACATGATTCTATTTTTGGATAACTGGATAAGAGAAGTGCACCGGTCCTGGAAGTACTGCAATACCAGGTCAATGCGTGGAGTGGACAGAGCAAGCTCTTCTTCCATCTCCCTGTTCTAAAAATCCATTTAATATATGGCCCCCAGATAGGGGGCGTATCAGATATTAAACTGATAAGAACAGATACTACACTTGATCTTAGCCAAAAGGCCGAGAAGCGATAACCCGAAATGGGACCCAGGAAAGCGCCCGCTTCTCAGGCTAGGCCTGACAACTGTAGGAGACAGCCACGCCACACGCCGTATACTTTATTTAGCGGCGGCCCACAACACTCCATTGCTGCACATTCTAGGCCCGACTAGCCTGAAAAGCCTGACACCTTCACTGGGACCCTCTTTACACCTCTCTGTCTGCAAAGGCACGCACATGAGCCGAGGACTTTTCAAACGAGATGCCTGCAAAATTTGCATGAACTCCTCCCCTTGACCATAAGTGCAACGACGCCCGCTGATTAGTCGGCCTGCCGTTCCGTCCTCGTCTCCCCAGGCAATTAATCACACTGTCTGCCCAGCTTCTTTCGGAATATTCACAGCATGTCACAGAAACAGCACTTCAAGGTGCATCACAATTGTTTCTCGGGCCACCGGCAAGTAAATAGACAAGGAAGCTGCATGCTGCAACAGCAGGGTTCTAAAAGGTGTGTCATAATCCTCACTTGCCTTTATTCCGTCACTGGGTCCACAAGAGGGAGACACACTACGTCAGATTAATAGTTTCATTCATTCGGAGATCCAATTGAATTAGCAAATCACAAGTTGCTCCATTAAAGAAATAATTGGATCAATGCAGTAATCCTTTTGGACAAAGAAAAGGGTCTTCTTATCTGCAAATGCTTGTTTGCTAAGAGAGATAAGAAACAAAACAACAAAAAGACACAATAAATTGACACGAAATAAGACACAGGAGACAAAAATCTGTTCTTATGGATTTTTGTTGCTGAAAAGAGACATGATTCTATTTTTGGATAACTGGATAAGAGAAGTGCACCGGTCCTGGAAGTACTGCAATACCAGGTCAATGCGTGGAGTGGACAGAGCAAGCTCTTCTTCCATCTCCCTGTTCTAAAAATCCATTTAATATATGGCCCCCAGATAGGGGGCGTATCAGATATTAAACTGATAAGAACAGATACTACACTTGATCTTAGCCAAAAGGCCGAGAAGCGATAACCCGAAATGGGACCCAGGAAAGCGCCCGCTTCTCAGGCTAGGCCTGACAACTGTAGGAGACAGCCACGCCACACGCCGTATACTTTATTTAGCGGCGGCCCACAACACTCCATTGCTGCACATTCTAGGCCCGACTAGCCTGAAAAGCCTGACACCTTCACTGGGACCCTCTTTACACCTCTCTGTCTGCAAAGGCACGCACATGAGCCGAGGACTTTTCAAACGAGATGCCTGCAAAATTTGCATGAACTCCTCCCCTTGACCATAAGTGCAACGACGCCCGCTGATTAGTCGGCCTGCCGTTCCGTCCTCGTCTCCCCAGGCAATTAATCACACTGTCTGCCCAGCTTCTTTCGGAATATTCACAGCATGTCACAGAAACAGCACTTCAAGGTGCATCACAATTGTTTCTCGGGCCACCGGCAAGTAAATAGACAAGGAAGCTGCATGCTGCAACAGCAGGGTTCTAAAAGGTGTGTCATAATCCTCACTTGCCTTTATTCCGTCACTGGGTCCACAAGAGGGAGACACACTACGTCAGATTAATAGTTTCATTCATTCGGAGATCCAATTGAATTAGCAAATCACAAGTTGCTCCATTAAAGAAATAATTGGATCAATGCAGTAATCCTTTTGGACAAAGAAAAGGGTCTTCTTATCTGCAAATGCTTGTTTGCTAAGAGAGATAAGAAACAAAACAACAAAAAGACACAATAAATTGACACGAAATAAGACACAGGAGACAAAAATCTGTTCTTATGGATTTTTGTTGCTGAAAAGAGACATGATTCTATTTTTGGATAACTGGATAAGAGAAGTGCACCGGTCCTGGAAGTACTGCAATACCAGGTCAATGCGTGGAGTGGACAGAGCAAGCTCTTCTTCCATCTCCCTGTTCTAAAAATCCATTTAATATATGGCCCCCAGATAGGGGGCGTATCAGATATTAAACTGATAAGAACAGATACTACACTTGATCTTAGCCAAAAGGCCGAGAAGCGATAACCCGAAATGGGACCCAGGAAAGCGCCCGCTTCTCAGGCTAGGCCTGACAACTGTAGGAGACAGCCACGCCACACGCCGTATACTTTATTTAGCGGCGGCCCACAACACTCCATTGCTGCACATTCTAGGCCCGACTAGCCTGAAAAGCCTGACACCTTCACTGGGACCCTCTTTACACCTCTCTGTCTGCAAAGGCACGCACATGAGCCGAGGACTTTTCAAACGAGATGCCTGCAAAATTTGCATGAACTCCTCCCCTTGACCATAAGTGCAACGACGCCCGCTGATTAGTCGGCCTGCCGTTCCGTCCTCGTCTCCCCAGGCAATTAATCACACTGTCTGCCCAGCTTCTTTCGGAATATTCACAGCATGTCACAGAAACAGCACTTCAAGGTGCATCACAATTGTTTCTCGGGCCACCGGCAAGTAAATAGACAAGGAAGCTGCATGCTGCAACAGCAGGGTTCTAAAAGGTGTGTCATAATCCTCACTTGCCTTTATTCCGTCACTGGGTCCACAAGAGGGAGACACACTACGTCAGATTAATAGTTTCATTCATTCGGAGATCCAATTGAATTAGCAAATCACAAGTTGCTCCATTAAAGAAATAATTGGATCAATGCAGTAATCCTTTTGGACAAAGAAAAGGGTCTTCTTATCTGCAAATGCTTGTTTGCTAAGAGAGATAAGAAACAAAACAACAAAAAGACACAATAAATTGACACGAAATAAGACACAGGAGACAAAAATCTGTTCTTATGGATTTTTGTTGCTGAAAAGAGACATGATTCTATTTTTGGATAACTGGATAAGAGAAGTGCACCGGTCCTGGAAGTACTGCAATACCAGGTCAATGCGTGGAGTGGACAGAGCAAGCTCTTCTTCCATCTCCCTGTTCTAAAAATCCATTTAATATATGGCCCCCAGATAGGGGGCGTATCAGATATTAAACTGATAAGAACAGATACTACACTTGATCTTAGCCAAAAGGCCGAGAAGCGATAACCCGAAATGGGACCCAGGAAAGCGCCCGCTTCTCAGGCTAGGCCTGACAACTGTAGGAGACAGCCACGCCACACGCCGTATACTTTATTTAGCGGCGGCCCACAACACTCCATTGCTGCACATTCTAGGCCCGACTAGCCTGAAAAGCCTGACACCTTCACTGGGACCCTCTTTACACCTCTCTGTCTGCAAAGGCACGCACATGAGCCGAGGACTTTTCAAACGAGATGCCTGCAAAATTTGCATGAACTCCTCCCCTTGACCATAAGTGCAACGACGCCCGCTGATTAGTCGGCCTGCCGTTCCGTCCTCGTCTCCCCAGGCAATTAATCACACTGTCTGCCCAGCTTCTTTCGGAATATTCACAGCATGTCACAGAAACAGCACTTCAAGGTGCATCACAATTGTTTCTCGGGCCACCGGCAAGTAAATAGACAAGGAAGCTGCATGCTGCAACAGCAGGGTTCTAAAAGGTGTGTCATAATCCTCACTTGCCTTTATTCCGTCACTGGGTCCACAAGAGGGAGACACACTACGTCAGATTAATAGTTTCATTCATTCGGAGATCCAATTGAATTAGCAAATCACAAGTTGCTCCATTAAAGAAATAATTGGATCAATGCAGTAATCCTTTTGGACAAAGAAAAGGGTCTTCTTATCTGCAAATGCTTGTTTGCTAAGAGAGATAAGAAACAAAACAACAAAAAGACACAATAAATTGACACGAAATAAGACACAGGAGACAAAAATCTGTTCTTATGGATTTTTGTTGCTGAAAAGAGACATGATTCTATTTTTGGATAACTGGATAAGAGAAGTGCACCGGTCCTGGAAGTACTGCAATACCAGGTCAATGCGTGGAGTGGACAGAGCAAGCTCTTCTTCCATCTCCCTGTTCTAAAAATCCATTTAATATATGGCCCCCAGATAGGGGGCGTATCAGATATTAAACTGATAAGAACAGATACTACACTTGATCTTAGCCAAAAGGCCGAGAAGCGATAACCCGAAATGGGACCCAGGAAAGCGCCCGCTTCTCAGGCTAGGCCTGACAACTGTAGGAGACAGCCACGCCACACGCCGTATACTTTATTTAGCGGCGGCCCACAACACTCCATTGCTGCACATTCTAGGCCCGACTAGCCTGAAAAGCCTGACACCTTCACTGGGACCCTCTTTACACCTCTCTGTCTGCAAAGGCACGCACATGAGCCGAGGACTTTTCAAACGAGATGCCTGCAAAATTTGCATGAACTCCTCCCCTTGACCATAAGTGCAACGACGCCCGCTGATTAGTCGGCCTGCCGTTCCGTCCTCGTCTCCCCAGGCAATTAATCACACTGTCTGCCCAGCTTCTTTCGGAATATTCACAGCATGTCACAGAAACAGCACTTCAAGGTGCATCACAATTGTTTCTCGGGCCACCGGCAAGTAAATAGACAAGGAAGCTGCATGCTGCAACAGCAGGGTTCTAAAAGGTGTGTCATAATCCTCACTTGCCTTTATTCCGTCACTGGGTCCACAAGAGGGAGACACACTACGTCAGATTAATAGTTTCATTCATTCGGAGATCCAATTGAATTAGCAAATCACAAGTTGCTCCATTAAAGAAATAATTGGATCAATGCAGTAATCCTTTTGGACAAAGAAAAGGGTCTTCTTATCTGCAAATGCTTGTTTGCTAAGAGAGATAAGAAACAAAACAACAAAAAGACACAATAAATTGACACGAAATAAGACACAGGAGACAAAAATCTGTTCTTATGGATTTTTGTTGCTGAAAAGAGACATGATTCTATTTTTGGATAACTGGATAAGAGAAGTGCACCGGTCCTGGAAGTACTGCAATACCAGGTCAATGCGTGGAGTGGACAGAGCAAGCTCTTCTTCCATCTCCCTGTTCTAAAAATCCATTTAATATATGGCCCCCAGATAGGGGGCGTATCAGATATTAAACTGATAAGAACAGATACTACACTTGATCTTAGCCAAAAGGCCGAGAAGCGATAACCCGAAATGGGACCCAGGAAAGCGCCCGCTTCTCAGGCTAGGCCTGACAACTGTAGGAGACAGCCACGCCACACGCCGTATACTTTATTTAGCGGCGGCCCACAACACTCCATTGCTGCACATTCTAGGCCCGACTAGCCTGAAAAGCCTGACACCTTCACTGGGACCCTCTTTACACCTCTCTGTCTGCAAAGGCACGCACATGAGCCGAGGACTTTTCAAACGAGATGCCTGCAAAATTTGCATGAACTCCTCCCCTTGACCATAAGTGCAACGACGCCCGCTGATTAGTCGGCCTGCCGTTCCGTCCTCGTCTCCCCAGGCAATTAATCACACTGTCTGCCCAGCTTCTTTCGGAATATTCACAGCATGTCACAGAAACAGCACTTCAAGGTGCATCACAATTGTTTCTCGGGCCACCGGCAAGTAAATAGACAAGGAAGCTGCATGCTGCAACAGCAGGGTTCTAAAAGGTGTGTCATAATCCTCACTTGCCTTTATTCCGTCACTGGGTCCACAAGAGGGAGACACACTACGTCAGATTAATAGTTTCATTCATTCGGAGATCCAATTGAATTAGCAAATCACAAGTTGCTCCATTAAAGAAATAATTGGATCAATGCAGTAATCCTTTTGGACAAAGAAAAGGGTCTTCTTATCTGCAAATGCTTGTTTGCTAAGAGAGATAAGAAACAAAACAACAAAAAGACACAATAAATTGACACGAAATAAGACACAGGAGACAAAAATCTGTTCTTATGGATTTTTGTTGCTGAAAAGAGACATGATTCTATTTTTGGATAACTGGATAAGAGAAGTGCACCGGTCCTGGAAGTACTGCAATACCAGGTCAATGCGTGGAGTGGACAGAGCAAGCTCTTCTTCCATCTCCCTGTTCTAAAAATCCATTTAATATATGGCCCCCAGATAGGGGGCGTATCAGATATTAAACTGATAAGAACAGATACTACACTTGATCTTAGCCAAAAGGCCGAGAAGCGATAACCCGAAATGGGACCCAGGAAAGCGCCCGCTTCTCAGGCTAGGCCTGACAACTGTAGGAGACAGCCACGCCACACGCCGTATACTTTATTTAGCGGCGGCCCACAACACTCCATTGCTGCACATTCTAGGCCCGACTAGCCTGAAAAGCCTGACACCTTCACTGGGACCCTCTTTACACCTCTCTGTCTGCAAAGGCACGCACATGAGCCGAGGACTTTTCAAACGAGATGCCTGCAAAATTTGCATGAACTCCTCCCCTTGACCATAAGTGCAACGACGCCCGCTGATTAGTCGGCCTGCCGTTCCGTCCTCGTCTCCCCAGGCAATTAATCACACTGTCTGCCCAGCTTCTTTCGGAATATTCACAGCATGTCACAGAAACAGCACTTCAAGGTGCATCACAATTGTTTCTCGGGCCACCGGCAAGTAAATAGACAAGGAAGCTGCATGCTGCAACAGCAGGGTTCTAAAAGGTGTGTCATAATCCTCACTTGCCTTTATTCCGTCACTGGGTCCACAAGAGGGAGACACACTACGTCAGATTAATAGTTTCATTCATTCGGAGATCCAATTGAATTAGCAAATCACAAGTTGCTCCATTAAAGAAATAATTGGATCAATGCAGTAATCCTTTTGGACAAAGAAAAGGGTCTTCTTATCTGCAAATGCTTGTTTGCTAAGAGAGATAAGAAACAAAACAACAAAAAGACACAATAAATTGACACGAAATAAGACACAGGAGACAAAAATCTGTTCTTATGGATTTTTGTTGCTGAAAAGAGACATGATTCTATTTTTGGATAACTGGATAAGAGAAGTGCACCGGTCCTGGAAGTACTGCAATACCAGGTCAATGCGTGGAGTGGACAGAGCAAGCTCTTCTTCCATCTCCCTGTTCTAAAAATCCATTTAATATATGGCCCCCAGATAGGGGGCGTATCAGATATTAAACTGATAAGAACAGATACTACACTTGATCTTAGCCAAAAGGCCGAGAAGCGATAACCCGAAATGGGACCCAGGAAAGCGCCCGCTTCTCAGGCTAGGCCTGACAACTGTAGGAGACAGCCACGCCACACGCCGTATACTTTATTTAGCGGCGGCCCACAACACTCCATTGCTGCACATTCTAGGCCCGACTAGCCTGAAAAGCCTGACACCTTCACTGGGACCCTCTTTACACCTCTCTGTCTGCAAAGGCACGCACATGAGCCGAGGACTTTTCAAACGAGATGCCTGCAAAATTTGCATGAACTCCTCCCCTTGACCATAAGTGCAACGACGCCCGCTGATTAGTCGGCCTGCCGTTCCGTCCTCGTCTCCCCAGGCAATTAATCACACTGTCTGCCCAGCTTCTTTCGGAATATTCACAGCATGTCACAGAAACAGCACTTCAAGGTGCATCACAATTGTTTCTCGGGCCACCGGCAAGTAAATAGACAAGGAAGCTGCATGCTGCAACAGCAGGGTTCTAAAAGGTGTGTCATAATCCTCACTTGCCTTTATTCCGTCACTGGGTCCACAAGAGGGAGACACACTACGTCAGATTAATAGTTTCATTCATTCGGAGATCCAATTGAATTAGCAAATCACAAGTTGCTCCATTAAAGAAATAATTGGATCAATGCAGTAATCCTTTTGGACAAAGAAAAGGGTCTTCTTATCTGCAAATGCTTGTTTGCTAAGAGAGATAAGAAACAAAACAACAAAAAGACACAATAAATTGACACGAAATAAGACACAGGAGACAAAAATCTGTTCTTATGGATTTTTGTTGCTGAAAAGAGACATGATTCTATTTTTGGATAACTGGATAAGAGAAGTGCACCGGTCCTGGAAGTACTGCAATACCAGGTCAATGCGTGGAGTGGACAGAGCAAGCTCTTCTTCCATCTCCCTGTTCTAAAAATCCATTTAATATATGGCCCCCAGATAGGGGGCGTATCAGATATTAAACTGATAAGAACAGATTTTTTTTTTTTTTTTATTGAAAGCCTAGGTAGTCTGAAAGACTCCAATCAGTGCTCTCGTGCCCAAGTGTCCGAAAAAATAAGTGAAAACTTAAAAAACGTGCACAAGGGATGCAGAACTGGCCCTCCTCAATAAAGGAAGGGCCCTAGTCCCCGACCCCCGGATCCATAAGGACCCTTAGGGGGCAAGGGTCTTCAGACCCCCCTTCGCTGCGAGGCTAGGGGGGGTCCCTTTGGCCCTGGGATCCACCGAGGCTTCACCCAGGGCTCGACAACTAGCTCACCCCCGGGAGGGTGAGCCAACGATGGGGTTTTCAGGGGGACCGGAACCTGATGGCCACACAGCCCCCCCTAGATCTTCGGGGGTATAGAGCCCATAAGGACCTTATCCGCACCCTAAAATCCGTGAATAAAACATAGAAAAAAGTGGAGTGACAAAACAGGTGAGAAAATAAATAGTGCCGTGTATAACGGCCCCAGCCTTTCGGCCGAGATGTTAAAAATTATTCCTGCCTAGCCAAAAGGCCGGGGCAAGGAAAGGTGTGTGGCATGAAAGTGGGGTTTGTGCAAAGTGCCGCATCAAGTGAGGGTCCCACGCCCCAAGTGATTTTGGCACCCCTGGGTCACCACTCCAGGGGCTCTAGCCCAGGCTTTCAAAGCCACCGGCCCTCTGGCCAGACCAAGCTTTCCCATGGTCCTTTCAGGCACAGGCAAACCCTACTCAGACAGGTACTCACTTGATCTTAGCCAAAAGGCCGAGAAGCGATAACCCGAAATGGGACCCAGGAAAGCGCCCGCTTCTCAGGCTAGGCCTGACAACTGTAGGAGACAGCCACGCCACACGCCGTATACTTTATTTAGCGGCGGCCCACAACACTCCATTGCTGCACATTCTAGGCCCGACTAGCCTGAAAAGCCTGACACCTTCACTGGGACCCTCTTTACACCTCTCTGTCTGCAAAGGCACGCACATGAGCCGAGGACTTTTCAAACGAGATGCCTGCAAAATTTGCATGAACTCCTCCCCTTGACCATAAGTGCAACGACGCCCGCTGATTAGTCGGCCTGCCGTTCCGTCCTCGTCTCCCCAGGCAATTAATCACACTGTCTGCCCAGCTTCTTTCGGAATATTCACAGCATGTCACAGAAACAGCACTTCAAGGTGCATCACAATTGTTTCTCGGGCCACCGGCAAGTAAATAGACAAGGAAGCTGCATGCTGCAACAGCAGGGTTCTAAAAGGTGTGTCATAATCCTCACTTGCCTTTATTCCGTCACTGGGTCCACAAGAGGGAGACACACTACGTCAGATTAATAGTTTCATTCATTCGGAGATCCAATTGAATTAGCAAATCACAAGTTGCTCCATTAAAGAAATAATTGGATCAATGCAGTAATCCTTTTGGACAAAGAAAAGGGTCTTCTTATCTGCAAATGCTTGTTTGCTAAGAGAGATAAGAAACAAAACAACAAAAAGACACAATAAATTGACACGAAATAAGACACAGGAGACAAAAATCTGTTCTTATGGATTTTTGTTGCTGAAAAGAGACATGATTCTATTTTTGGATAACTGGATAAGAGAAGTGCACCGGTCCTGGAAGTACTGCAATACCAGGTCAATGCGTGGAGTGGACAGAGCAAGCTCTTCTTCCATCTCCCTGTTCTAAAAATCCATTTAATATATGGCCCCCAGATAGGGGGCGTATCAGATATTAAACTGATAAGAACAGATACTACACTTGATCTTAGCCAAAAGGCCGAGAAGCGATAACCCGAAATGGGACCCAGGAAAGCGCCCGCTTCTCAGGCTAGGCCTGACAACTGTAGGAGACAGCCACGCCACACGCCGTATACTTTATTTAGCGGCGGCCCACAACACTCCATTGCTGCACATTCTAGGCCCGACTAGCCTGAAAAGCCTGACACCTTCACTGGGACCCTCTTTACACCTCTCTGTCTGCAAAGGCACGCACATGAGCCGAGGACTTTTCAAACGAGATGCCTGCAAAATTTGCATGAACTCCTCCCCTTGACCATAAGTGCAACGACGCCCGCTGATTAGTCGGCCTGCCGTTCCGTCCTCGTCTCCCCAGGCAATTAATCACACTGTCTGCCCAGCTTCTTTCGGAATATTCACAGCATGTCACAGAAACAGCACTTCAAGGTGCATCACAATTGTTTCTCGGGCCACCGGCAAGTAAATAGACAAGGAAGCTGCATGCTGCAACAGCAGGGTTCTAAAAGGTGTGTCATAATCCTCACTTGCCTTTATTCCGTCACTGGGTCCACAAGAGGGAGACACACTACGTCAGATTAATAGTTTCATTCATTCGGAGATCCAATTGAATTAGCAAATCACAAGTTGCTCCATTAAAGAAATAATTGGATCAATGCAGTAATCCTTTTGGACAAAGAAAAGGGTCTTCTTATCTGCAAATGCTTGTTTGCTAAGAGAGATAAGAAACAAAACAACAAAAAGACACAATAAATTGACACGAAATAAGACACAGGAGACAAAAATCTGTTCTTATGGATTTTTGTTGCTGAAAAGAGACATGATTCTATTTTTGGATAACTGGATAAGAGAAGTGCACCGGTCCTGGAAGTACTGCAATACCAGGTCAATGCGTGGAGTGGACAGAGCAAGCTCTTCTTCCATCTCCCTGTTCTAAAAATCCATTTAATATATGGCCCCCAGATAGGGGGCGTATCAGATATTAAACTGATAAGAACAGATACTACACTTGATCTTAGCCAAAAGGCCGAGAAGCGATAACCCGAAATGGGACCCAGGAAAGCGCCCGCTTCTCAGGCTAGGCCTGACAACTGTAGGAGACAGCCACGCCACACGCCGTATACTTTATTTAGCGGCGGCCCACAACACTCCATTGCTGCACATTCTAGGCCCGACTAGCCTGAAAAGCCTGACACCTTCACTGGGACCCTCTTTACACCTCTCTGTCTGCAAAGGCACGCACATGAGCCGAGGACTTTTCAAACGAGATGCCTGCAAAATTTGCATGAACTCCTCCCCTTGACCATAAGTGCAACGACGCCCGCTGATTAGTCGGCCTGCCGTTCCGTCCTCGTCTCCCCAGGCAATTAATCACACTGTCTGCCCAGCTTCTTTCGGAATATTCACAGCATGTCACAGAAACAGCACTTCAAGGTGCATCACAATTGTTTCTCGGGCCACCGGCAAGTAAATAGACAAGGAAGCTGCATGCTGCAACAGCAGGGTTCTAAAAGGTGTGTCATAATCCTCACTTGCCTTTATTCCGTCACTGGGTCCACAAGAGGGAGACACACTACGTCAGATTAATAGTTTCATTCATTCGGAGATCCAATTGAATTAGCAAATCACAAGTTGCTCCATTAAAGAAATAATTGGATCAATGCAGTAATCCTTTTGGACAAAGAAAAGGGTCTTCTTATCTGCAAATGCTTGTTTGCTAAGAGAGATAAGAAACAAAACAACAAAAAGACACAATAAATTGACACGAAATAAGACACAGGAGACAAAAATCTGTTCTTATGGATTTTTGTTGCTGAAAAGAGACATGATTCTATTTTTGGATAACTGGATAAGAGAAGTGCACCGGTCCTGGAAGTACTGCAATACCAGGTCAATGCGTGGAGTGGACAGAGCAAGCTCTTCTTCCATCTCCCTGTTCTAAAAATCCATTTAATATATGGCCCCCAGATAGGGGGCGTATCAGATATTAAACTGATAAGAACAGATACTACACTTGATCTTAGCCAAAAGGCCGAGAAGCGATAACCCGAAATGGGACCCAGGAAAGCGCCCGCTTCTCAGGCTAGGCCTGACAACTGTAGGAGACAGCCACGCCACACGCCGTATACTTTATTTAGCGGCGGCCCACAACACTCCATTGCTGCACATTCTAGGCCCGACTAGCCTGAAAAGCCTGACACCTTCACTGGGACCCTCTTTACACCTCTCTGTCTGCAAAGGCACGCACATGAGCCGAGGACTTTTCAAACGAGATGCCTGCAAAATTTGCATGAACTCCTCCCCTTGACCATAAGTGCAACGACGCCCGCTGATTAGTCGGCCTGCCGTTCCGTCCTCGTCTCCCCAGGCAATTAATCACACTGTCTGCCCAGCTTCTTTCGGAATATTCACAGCATGTCACAGAAACAGCACTTCAAGGTGCATCACAATTGTTTCTCGGGCCACCGGCAAGTAAATAGACAAGGAAGCTGCATGCTGCAACAGCAGGGTTCTAAAAGGTGTGTCATAATCCTCACTTGCCTTTATTCCGTCACTGGGTCCACAAGAGGGAGACACACTACGTCAGATTAATAGTTTCATTCATTCGGAGATCCAATTGAATTAGCAAATCACAAGTTGCTCCATTAAAGAAATAATTGGATCAATGCAGTAATCCTTTTGGACAAAGAAAAGGGTCTTCTTATCTGCAAATGCTTGTTTGCTAAGAGAGATAAGAAACAAAACAACAAAAAGACACAATAAATTGACACGAAATAAGACACAGGAGACAAAAATCTGTTCTTATGGATTTTTGTTGCTGAAAAGAGACATGATTCTATTTTTGGATAACTGGATAAGAGAAGTGCACCGGTCCTGGAAGTACTGCAATACCAGGTCAATGCGTGGAGTGGACAGAGCAAGCTCTTCTTCCATCTCCCTGTTCTAAAAATCCATTTAATATATGGCCCCCAGATAGGGGGCGTATCAGATATTAAACTGATAAGAACAGATACTACACTTGATCTTAGCCAAAAGGCCGAGAAGCGATAACCCGAAATGGGACCCAGGAAAGCGCCCGCTTCTCAGGCTAGGCCTGACAACTGTAGGAGACAGCCACGCCACACGCCGTATACTTTATTTAGCGGCGGCCCACAACACTCCATTGCTGCACATTCTAGGCCCGACTAGCCTGAAAAGCCTGACACCTTCACTGGGACCCTCTTTACACCTCTCTGTCTGCAAAGGCACGCACATGAGCCGAGGACTTTTCAAACGAGATGCCTGCAAAATTTGCATGAACTCCTCCCCTTGACCATAAGTGCAACGACGCCCGCTGATTAGTCGGCCTGCCGTTCCGTCCTCGTCTCCCCAGGCAATTAATCACACTGTCTGCCCAGCTTCTTTCGGAATATTCACAGCATGTCACAGAAACAGCACTTCAAGGTGCATCACAATTGTTTCTCGGGCCACCGGCAAGTAAATAGACAAGGAAGCTGCATGCTGCAACAGCAGGGTTCTAAAAGGTGTGTCATAATCCTCACTTGCCTTTATTCCGTCACTGGGTCCACAAGAGGGAGACACACTACGTCAGATTAATAGTTTCATTCATTCGGAGATCCAATTGAATTAGCAAATCACAAGTTGCTCCATTAAAGAAATAATTGGATCAATGCAGTAATCCTTTTGGACAAAGAAAAGGGTCTTCTTATCTGCAAATGCTTGTTTGCTAAGAGAGATAAGAAACAAAACAACAAAAAGACACAATAAATTGACACGAAATAAGACACAGGAGACAAAAATCTGTTCTTATGGATTTTTGTTGCTGAAAAGAGACATGATTCTATTTTTGGATAACTGGATAAGAGAAGTGCACCGGTCCTGGAAGTACTGCAATACCAGGTCAATGCGTGGAGTGGACAGAGCAAGCTCTTCTTCCATCTCCCTGTTCTAAAAATCCATTTAATATATGGCCCCCAGATAGGGGGCGTATCAGATATTAAACTGATAAGAACAGATACTACACTTGATCTTAGCCAAAAGGCCGAGAAGCGATAACCCGAAATGGGACCCAGGAAAGCGCCCGCTTCTCAGGCTAGGCCTGACAACTGTAGGAGACAGCCACGCCACACGCCGTATACTTTATTTAGCGGCGGCCCACAACACTCCATTGCTGCACATTCTAGGCCCGACTAGCCTGAAAAGCCTGACACCTTCACTGGGACCCTCTTTACACCTCTCTGTCTGCAAAGGCACGCACATGAGCCGAGGACTTTTCAAACGAGATGCCTGCAAAATTTGCATGAACTCCTCCCCTTGACCATAAGTGCAACGACGCCCGCTGATTAGTCGGCCTGCCGTTCCGTCCTCGTCTCCCCAGGCAATTAATCACACTGTCTGCCCAGCTTCTTTCGGAATATTCACAGCATGTCACAGAAACAGCACTTCAAGGTGCATCACAATTGTTTCTCGGGCCACCGGCAAGTAAATAGACAAGGAAGCTGCATGCTGCAACAGCAGGGTTCTAAAAGGTGTGTCATAATCCTCACTTGCCTTTATTCCGTCACTGGGTCCACAAGAGGGAGACACACTACGTCAGATTAATAGTTTCATTCATTCGGAGATCCAATTGAATTAGCAAATCACAAGTTGCTCCATTAAAGAAATAATTGGATCAATGCAGTAATCCTTTTGGACAAAGAAAAGGGTCTTCTTATCTGCAAATGCTTGTTTGCTAAGAGAGATAAGAAACAAAACAACAAAAAGACACAATAAATTGACACGAAATAAGACACAGGAGACAAAAATCTGTTCTTATGGATTTTTGTTGCTGAAAAGAGACATGATTCTATTTTTGGATAACTGGATAAGAGAAGTGCACCGGTCCTGGAAGTACTGCAATACCAGGTCAATGCGTGGAGTGGACAGAGCAAGCTCTTCTTCCATCTCCCTGTTCTAAAAATCCATTTAATATATGGCCCCCAGATAGGGGGCGTATCAGATATTAAACTGATAAGAACAGATACTACACTTGATCTTAGCCAAAAGGCCGAGAAGCGATAACCCGAAATGGGACCCAGGAAAGCGCCCGCTTCTCAGGCTAGGCCTGACAACTGTAGGAGACAGCCACGCCACACGCCGTATACTTTATTTAGCGGCGGCCCACAACACTCCATTGCTGCACATTCTAGGCCCGACTAGCCTGAAAAGCCTGACACCTTCACTGGGACCCTCTTTACACCTCTCTGTCTGCAAAGGCACGCACATGAGCCGAGGACTTTTCAAACGAGATGCCTGCAAAATTTGCATGAACTCCTCCCCTTGACCATAAGTGCAACGACGCCCGCTGATTAGTCGGCCTGCCGTTCCGTCCTCGTCTCCCCAGGCAATTAATCACACTGTCTGCCCAGCTTCTTTCGGAATATTCACAGCATGTCACAGAAACAGCACTTCAAGGTGCATCACAATTGTTTCTCGGGCCACCGGCAAGTAAATAGACAAGGAAGCTGCATGCTGCAACAGCAGGGTTCTAAAAGGTGTGTCATAATCCTCACTTGCCTTTATTCCGTCACTGGGTCCACAAGAGGGAGACACACTACGTCAGATTAATAGTTTCATTCATTCGGAGATCCAATTGAATTAGCAAATCACAAGTTGCTCCATTAAAGAAATAATTGGATCAATGCAGTAATCCTTTTGGACAAAGAAAAGGGTCTTCTTATCTGCAAATGCTTGTTTGCTAAGAGAGATAAGAAACAAAACAACAAAAAGACACAATAAATTGACACGAAATAAGACACAGGAGACAAAAATCTGTTCTTATGGATTTTTGTTGCTGAAAAGAGACATGATTCTATTTTTGGATAACTGGATAAGAGAAGTGCACCGGTCCTGGAAGTACTGCAATACCAGGTCAATGCGTGGAGTGGACAGAGCAAGCTCTTCTTCCATCTCCCTGTTCTAAAAATCCATTTAATATATGGCCCCCAGATAGGGGGCGTATCAGATATTAAACTGATAAGAACAGATACTACACTTGATCTTAGCCAAAAGGCCGAGAAGCGATAACCCGAAATGGGACCCAGGAAAGCGCCCGCTTCTCAGGCTAGGCCTGACAACTGTAGGAGACAGCCACGCCACACGCCGTATACTTTATTTAGCGGCGGCCCACAACACTCCATTGCTGCACATTCTAGGCCCGACTAGCCTGAAAAGCCTGACACCTTCACTGGGACCCTCTTTACACCTCTCTGTCTGCAAAGGCACGCACATGAGCCGAGGACTTTTCAAACGAGATGCCTGCAAAATTTGCATGAACTCCTCCCCTTGACCATAAGTGCAACGACGCCCGCTGATTAGTCGGCCTGCCGTTCCGTCCTCGTCTCCCCAGGCAATTAATCACACTGTCTGCCCAGCTTCTTTCGGAATATTCACAGCATGTCACAGAAACAGCACTTCAAGGTGCATCACAATTGTTTCTCGGGCCACCGGCAAGTAAATAGACAAGGAAGCTGCATGCTGCAACAGCAGGGTTCTAAAAGGTGTGTCATAATCCTCACTTGCCTTTATTCCGTCACTGGGTCCACAAGAGGGAGACACACTACGTCAGATTAATAGTTTCATTCATTCGGAGATCCAATTGAATTAGCAAATCACAAGTTGCTCCATTAAAGAAATAATTGGATCAATGCAGTAATCCTTTTGGACAAAGAAAAGGGTCTTCTTATCTGCAAATGCTTGTTTGCTAAGAGAGATAAGAAACAAAACAACAAAAAGACACAATAAATTGACACGAAATAAGACACAGGAGACAAAAATCTGTTCTTATGGATTTTTGTTGCTGAAAAGAGACATGATTCTATTTTTGGATAACTGGATAAGAGAAGTGCACCGGTCCTGGAAGTACTGCAATACCAGGTCA
>NW_027447455.1:0-31065 GCF_038048845.1 Mixophyes fleayi | reverse complement strand
TGAAAGACTTAGAAAGTTGATAATTGTGGACAATGTTAGAATGTCATGAGAAACAAGAATTATGTAAAAGAATTGATGTAAGCCCATTGTTTCCAAGAGAAAGGGAGACAGGAGTGTAAAAAAGCGTTGTTTTTGGACGGCAATGAAGAAATGACTATGTTTTGCGATTTCTCCTGCTCAGAAAGACTTAGAAAGTTGATAATTGTGGCAATGTAGAAATGTCATGAGAAACAAGAATTATGTAAAAGAATTGATGTAAGTCATTGTTTCCAAGAGAAAGGGAGACCGGAGTGTAAAAAAGCGTTGTTTTTGGACGGCAATGAAGAAATGACTATGTTTGCGATTTCTCCTGCTCAGAAAGACTTAGAAAGTTGATAATTGTGGGCAATGTTAGAAATGTCATGAGAAACAAGAATTATGTAAAAGAATTGATGTAAGTCATTGTTTCCAAGAGAAAGGGAGACAGGAGTGTAAAAAAGCGTTGTTTTTGGACGGCAATGAAGAAATGACTATGTTTTGCGATTTCTCCTGCTCAGAAAGACTTAGAAAGTTGATAATTGTGGGCAATGTTAGAAATGTCATGAGAAACAAGAATTATGTAAAAGAATTGATGTAAGTCATTGTTTCCAAGAGAAAGGGAGACAGGAGTGTAAAAAAGCGTTGTTTTTGGACGGCAATGAAGAAATGACTATGTTTTGCGATTTCTCCTGCTCAGAAAGACTTAGAAAGTTGATAATTGTGGGCAATGTTAGAAATGTCATGAGAAACAAGAATTATGTAAAAGAATTGATGTAAGTCATTGTTTCCAAGAGAAAGGGAGACAGGAGTATAAAAAAGCGTTGTTTTTGGACGGCAATGAAGAAATGACTATGTTTTGCGATTTCTCCTGCTCAGAAAGACTTAGAAGTTGATAATTGTGGGCAATGTAAGAAATGTCATGAGAAACAAGAATTATGTAAAAGAATTGATGTAAGTCATTTTTTCCAAGAGAAAGGGAGACCAGAGTGTAAAAAAGCGTTGTTTTTGGACGGCAATGAAGAAATGACTGTTTTGCGATTTCTCTTGCTCAGAAAGACTTAGAAAGTTGATAATTGTGGGCAATATTAGAAATGTCATGAGAAACAAGAATTATGTAAAAGAATTGATGTAAGTCATTGTTTCCAAGAGAAAGGGAGACAGGAGTGTAAAAAAGCGTTGTTTTTGGACGGCAATGAAGAAATGACTATGTTTTGCGATTTCTCCTGCTCAGAAAGACTTAGAAAGTTGATAATTCTGGGCAATGTTAGAAATGTCATGAGAAACAAGAATTATGTAAAAGAATTGATGTAAGTCATTGTTTCCAAGAGAAAGGGAGACAGGAGTGTAAAAAAGCGTTGTTTTTGGACGGCAATGAAGAAATGACTATGTTTTGCGATTTCTCCTGCTCAGAAAGACTTAGAAAGTTGATAATTGTGGGCAATGTTAGAAATGTCATGAGAAACAAGAATTATGTAAAAGAATTGATGTAAGTCATTGTTTCCAAGAGAAAGGGAGACAGGAGTGTAAAAAAGCGTTGTTTTTGGACGGCAATGAAGAAATGACTATGTTTTGCGATTTCTCCTGCTCAGAAAGACTTAGAAAGTTGATAATTGTGGGCAATGTAAGAAATGTCATGAGAAACAAGAATTATGTAAAAGAATTGATGTAAGTCATTGTTTCCAAGAGAAAGGGAGACCGGAGTGTAAAAAAGCGTTGTTTTTGGACGCCAATGAAGAAATGACTGTTTGCTATTTCTCTTGCTCAGAAAGACTTAGAAAGTTGATAATTGTGGGCAATGTTAGAAATGTCATGAGAAACAAGAATTATGTAAAAGAATTGATGTAAGTCATTGTTTCCAAGAGAAAGGGAGACAGGAGTGTAAAAAAGCGTTGTTTTTGGACGGCAATGAAGAAATGACTATGTTTTGCGATTTCTCCTGCTGAGAAAGACTTAGAAAGTTGATAATTGTGGGCAATGTAAGAAATGTCATGAGAAACAAGAATTATGTAAAAGAATTGATGTAAGTCATTGTTTCCAAGAGAAAGGGAGACAGGAGTGTAAAAAAGCGTTGTTTTTGGACGCCAATGAAGAAATGACTGTTTTGCGATTTCTCTTGCTCAGAAAGACTTAGAAAGTTGATAATTGTGGGCAATGTTAGAAATGTCATGAGAAACAAGAATTATGTAAAAGAATTCATGTAAGTCATTGTTTCCAAGAGAAAGGGAGACAGGAGTGTAAAAAAGCGTTGTTTTTGGACGCCAATGAAGAAATGACTCTTTTGCGATTTCTCTTGCTCAGAAAGACTTAGAAAGTTGATAATTGTGGGCAATGATAGAAATGTCATGAGAAACAAGAATTATGTAAAAGAATTGATGTAAGTCATTGTTTCCAAGAGAAAGGGAGACAGGAGTGTAAAAAGCGTTGATTTTGGACGCCAATGAAGAAATGACTATGTTTTGCGATTTCTCTTGCTCAGAAAGACTTAGAAAGTTGATAATTGTGGGCAATGTTAGAAATGTCATGAGAAACAAGAATTATGTAAAAGAATTGATGTAAGTCATTGTTTCCAAGAGAAAGGGAGACCGGAGTGTAAAAAAGCGTTGTTTTTGGACGGCAATGAAGAAATGACTCTTTTGCGATTTCTCTTGCTCAGAAAGACTTAGAAAGTTGATAATTGTGGGCAATGTTAGAAATGTCATGAGAAACAAGAATTATGTAAAAGAATTCATGTAAGTCATTGTTTCCAAGAGAAAGGGAGACAGGAGTGTAAAAAAGCGTTGTTTTTGGACGCCAATGAAGAAATGACTCTTTTGCGATTTCTCTTGCTCAGAAAGACTTAGAAAGTTGATAATTGTGGGCAATGATAGAAATGTCATGAGAAACAAGAATTATGTAAAAGAATTGATGTAAGTCATTGTTTCCAAGAGAAAGGGAGACAGGAGTGTAAAAAAGCGTTGATTTTGGACGCCAATGAAGAAATGACTATGTTTTGCGATTTCTCCTGCTCAGAAAGACTTAGAAAGTTGATAATTGTGGGCAATGTAAGAAATGTCATGAGAAACAAGAATTATGTAAAAGAATTGATGTAAGTCATTGTTTCCAAGAGAAAGGGAGACCGGAGTGTAAAAAAGCGTTGTTTTTGGACGGCAATGAAGAAATGACTCTTTTGCGATTTCTCTTGCTCAGAAAGACTTAGAAAGTTGATAATTGTGGGCAATGTTAGAAATGTCATGAAAAACAAGAATTATGTAAAAGAATTGATGTAAGTCATTGTTTCCAAGAGAAAGGGAGACAGGAGTGTAAAAAAGCGTTGTTTTTGGACGCCAATGAAGAAATGACTATGTTTTGCGATTTCTCCTGCTCAGAAAGACATAGAAAGTTGATAATTGTGGGCAATGTAAGAAATGTCATGAGAAACAAGAATTATGTAAAAGAATTGATGTAAGTCATTGTTTCCAAGAGAAAGGGAGACAGGAGTGTAAAGAAGCGTTGTTTTTGGACGCCAATGAAGAAATGACTGTTTTGCGATTTCTCCTGCTCAGAAAGACTTAGAAAGTTGATAATTGTGGGCAATGTTAGAAATGTCATGAGAAACAAGAATTATGTAAAAGAATTGATGTAAGTCATTGTTTACAAGAGAAAGGGAGACAGGAGTGTAAAAAAGCGTTGTTTTTGGACGGCAATGAAGAAATGACTATGTTTTGCGATTTCTCCTGCTCAGAAAGACTTAGAAAGTTGATAATTGTGGGCAATGTTAGAAATGTCATGAGAAACAAGAATTATGTAAAAGAATTGATGTAAGTCATTGTTTCCAAGAGAGAGGGAGACCGGAGTGTAAAAAAGCTTTGTTTTTGGACGGCAATGAAGAAATGACTGTTTTGCGATTTCTCTTGCTCAGAAAGACTTAGAAAGTTGATAATTGTGGACAATGTTAGAAATGTCATGAGAAACAAGAATTATGTAAAAGAATTGATGTAAGTCATTGTTTCCAAGAGAAAGGGAGACAGGAGTGTAAAAAAGCGTTGTTTTTGGACGGCAATGAAGAAATGACTGTTTTGCGATTTCTCCTGCTCAGAAAGACTTAGAAAGTTGATAATTGTGGGCAATGTAAGAAATGTCATGAGAAACAAGAATTATGTAAAAGAATTGATGTAAGTCATTGTTTCCAAGAGAAAGGGAGACCGGAGTGTAAAAAAGCGTTGTTTTTGGACGGCAATGAAGAAATGACTATGTTTTGCGATTTCTCCTGCTCAGAAAGACTTAGAAAGTTGATAATTGTGGGCAATGTTAGAAATGTCATGAGAAACAAGAATTATGTAAAAGAATTGATGTAAGTCATTGTTTCCAAGAGAAAGGGAGACAGGAGTGTAAAAAAGCGTTGTTTTTGGACGGCAATGAAGAAATGACTATGTTTTGCGATTTCTCCTGCTCAGAAAGACTTAGAAAGTTGATAATTGTGGGCAATGTTAGAAATGTCATGAGAAACAAGAATTATGTAAAAGAATTGATGTAAGTCATTGTTTCCAAGAGAAAGGGAGACAGGAGTGTAAAAAAGCGTTGTTTTTGGACGGCAATGAAGAAATGACTATGTTTTGCGATTTCTCCTGCTCAGAAAGACTTAGAAAGTTGATAATTGTGGGCAATGTAAGAAATGTCATGAGAAACAAGAATTATGTAAAAGAATTGATGTAAGTCATTGTTTCCAAGAGAAAGGGAGACCAGAGTGTAAAAAAGCGTTGTTTTTGGACGCCAATGAAGAAATGACTGTTTTGCGATTTCTCTTGCTCAGAAAGACTTAGAAAGTTGATAATTGTGGGCAATATTAGAAATGTCATGAGAAACAAGAATTATGTAAAAGAATTGATGTAAGTCATTGTTTCCAAGAGAAAGGGAGACAGGAGTGTAAAAAAGCGTTGTTTTTGGACGGCAATGAAGAAATGACTATGTTTTGCGATTTCTCCTGCTCAGAAAGACTTAGAAAGTTGATAATTCTGGGCAATGTTAGAAATGTCATGAGAAACAAGAATTATGTAAAAGAATTGATGTAAGTCATTGTTTCCAAGAGAAAGGGAGACAGGAGTGTAAAAAAGCGTTGTTTTTGGACGGCAATGAAGAAATGACTATGTTTTGCGATTTCTCCTGCTCAGAAAGACTTAGAAAGTTGATAATTGTGGGCAATGTTAGAAATGTCATGAGAAACAAGAATTATGTAAAAGAATTGATGTAAGTCATTGTTTCCAAGAGAAAGGGAGACAGGAGTGTAAAAAAGCGTTGTTTTTGGACGGCAATGAAGAAATGACTATGTTTTGCGATTTCTCCTGCTCAGAAAGACTTAGAAAGTTGATAATTGTGGGCAATGTAAGAAATGTCATGAGAAACAAGAATTATGTAAAAGAATTGATGTAAGTCATTGTTTCCAAGAGAAAGGGAGACCGGAGTGTAAAAAAGCGTTGTTTTTGGACGCCAATGAAGAAATGACTGTTTTGCTATTTTTCTTGCTCAGAAAGACTTAGAAAGTTGATAATTGTGGGCAATGTTAGAAATGTCATGAGAAACAAGAATTATGTAAAAGAATTGATGTAAGTCATTGTTTCCAAGAGAAAGGGAGACAGGAGTGTAAAAAAGCGTTGTTTTTGGACGGCAATGAAGAAATGACTATGTTTTGCGATTTCTCCTGCTGAGAAAGACTTAGAAAGTTGATAATTGTGGGCAATGTAAGAAATGTCATGAGAAACAAGAATTATGTAAAAGAATTGATGTAAGTCATTGTTTCCAAGAGAAAGGGAGACAGGAGTGTAAAAAAGCGTTGTTTTTGGACGCCAATGAAGAAATGACTGTTTTGCGATTTCTCTTGCTCAGAAAGACTTAGAAAGTTGATAATTGTGGGCAATGTTAGAAATGTCATGAGAAACAAGAATTATGTAAAAGAATTCATGTAAGTCATTGTTTCCAAGAGAAAGGGAGACAGGAGTGTAAAAAAGCGTTGTTTTTGGACGCCAATGAAGAAATGACTCTTTTGCGATTTCTCTTGCTCAGAAAGACTTAGAAAGTTGATAATTGTGGGCAATGATAGAAATGTCATGAGAAACAAGAATTATGTAAAAGAATTGATGTAAGTCATTGTTTCCAAGAGAAAGGGAGACAGGAGTGTAAAAAAGCGTTGATTTTGGACGCCAATGAAGAAATGACTATGTTTTGCGATTTCTCCTGCTCAGAAAGACTTAGAAAGTTGATAATTGTGGGCAATGTTAGAAATGTCATGAGAAACAAGAATTATGTAAAAGAATTGATGTAAGTCATTGTTTCCAAGAGAAAGGGAGACCGGAGTGTAAAAAAGCGTTGTTTTTGGACGGCAATGAAGAAATGACTCTTTTGCGATTTCTCTTGCTCAGAAAGACTTAGAAAGTTGATAATTGTGGGCAATGTTAGAAATGTCATGAGAAACAAGAATTATGTAAAAGAATTGATGTAAGTCATTGTTTCCAAGAGAAAGGGAGACAGGAGTGTAAAAAAGCGTTGTTTTTGGACGGCAATGAAGAAATGATTATGTTTTGCGATTTCTCCTGCTCAGAAAGACATAGAAAGTTGATAATTGTGGGCAATGTAAGAAATGTCATGAGAAACAAGAATTATGTAAAAGAATTGATGTAAGTCATTGTTTCCAAGAGAAAGGGAGACAGGAGTGTAAAGAAGCGTTGTTTTTGGACGCCAATGAAGAAATGACTGTTTTGCGATTTCTCCTGCTCAGAAAGACTTAGAAAGTTGATAATTGTGGGCAATGTTAGAAATGTCATGAGAAACAAGAATTATGTAAAAGAATTGATGTAAGTCATTGTTTCCAAGAGAAAGGGAGACAGGAGTGTAAAAAAGCGTTGTTTTTGGACGGCAATGAAGAAATGACTATGTTTTGCGATTTCTCCTGCTCAGAAAGACTTAGAAAGTTGATAATTGTGGGCAATGTTAGAAATGTCATGAGAAACAAGAATTATGTAAAAGAATTGATGTAAGTCATTGTTTCCAAGAGAAAGGGAGACAGGAGTGTAAAAAAGCGTTGTTTTTGGACGGCAATGAAGAAATGACTATGTTTTGCGATTTCTCCTGCTCAGAAAGACTTAGAAAGTTGATAATTGTGGGCAATGTTAGAAATGTCATGAGAAACAAGAATTATGTAAAAGAATTGATCTAAGTCATTGTTTCCAAGAGAAAGGGAGACAGGAGTGTAAAAAAGCGTTGTTTTTGGACGGCAATGAAGAAATGACTATGTTTTGCGATTTCTCCTGCTCAGAAAGACTTAGAAAGTTGATAATTGTGGGCAATGTTAGAAATGTCATGAGAAACAAGAATTATGTAAAAGAATTGATGTAAGTCATTGTTTCCAAGAGAGAGGGAGACCGGAGTGTAAAAAAGCTTTGTTTTTGGACGGCAATGAAGAAATGACTGTTTTGCGATTTCTCTTGCTCAGAAAGACTTAGAAAGTTGATAATTGTGGACAATGTTAGAAATGTCATGAGAAACAAGAATTATGTAAAAGAATTGATGTAAGCCATTGTTTCCAAGAGAAAGGGAGACAGGAGTGTAAAAAAGCGTTGTTTTTGGACGGCAATGAAGAAATGACTATGTTTTGTGATTTCTCCTGCTCAGAAAGACTTAGAAAGTTGATAATTGTGGGCAATGTAAGAAATGTCATGAGAAACAAGAATTATGTAAAAGAATTGATGTAAGTCATTGTTTCCAAGAGAAAGGGAGACCGGAGTGTAAAAAAGCGTTGTTTTTGGACGGCAATGAAGAAATGACTATGTTTTGCGATTTCTCCTGCTCAGAAAGACTTAGAAAGTTGATAATTGTGGGCAATGTTAGAAATGTCATGAGAAACAAGAATTATGTAAAAGAATTGATGTAAGTCATTGTTTCCAAGAGAAAGGGAGACAGGAGTGTAAAAAAGCGTTGTTTTTGGACGGCAATGAAGAAATGACTATGTTTTGCGATTTCTCCTGCTCAGAAAGACTTAGAAAGTTGATAATTCTGGGCAATGTTAGAAATGTCATGAGAAACAAGAATTATGTAAAAGAATTGATGTAAGTCATTGTTTCCAAGAGAAAGGGAGACAGGAGTGTAAAAAAGCGTTGTTTTTGGACGGCAATGAAGAAATGACTATGTTTTGCGATTTCTCCTGCTCAGAAAGACTTAGAAAGTTGATAATTGTGGGCAATGTTAGAAATGTCATGAGAAACAAGAATTATGTAAAAGAATTGATGTAAGTCATTGTTTCCAAGAGAAAGGGAGACAGGAGTGTAAAAAGCGTTGTTTTGGACGGCAATGAAGAAATGACTATGTTTTGCGATTTCTCCTGCTCAGAAAGACTTAGAAAGTTGATAATTGTGGGCAATGTAAGAAATGTCATGAGAAACAAGAATTATGTAAAAGAATTGATGTAAGTCATTGTTTCCAAGAGAAAGGGAGACCGGAGTGTAAAAAAGCGTTGTTTTGGACGGCAATGAAGAAATGACTGTTTTGCGATTTCTCTTGCTCAGAAAGACTTAGAAAGTTGATAATTGTGGGCAATGTTAGAAATGTCATGAGAAACAAGAATTATGTAAAAGAATTGATGTAAGTCATTGTTTCCAAGAGAAAGGGAGACAGGAGTGTAAAAAAGCGTTGTTTTTGGACGGCAATGAAGAAATGACTATGTTTTGCGATTTCTCCTGCTCAGAAAGACTTAGAAAGTTGATAATTGTGGGCAATGTAAGAAATGTCATGAGAAACAAGAATTATGTAAAAGAATTGATGTAAGTCATTGTTTCCAAGAGAAAGGGAGACAGGAGTGTAAAAAAGCGTTGTTTTTGGACGCCAATGAAGAAATGACTGTTTTGCGATTTCTCTTGCTCAGAAAGACTTAGAAAGTTGATAATTGTGGGCAATGTTAGAAGTGTCATGAGAAACAAGAATTATGTAAAAGAATTCATGTAAGTCATTGTTTCCAAGAGAAAGGGAGACAGGAGTGTAAAAAAGCGTTGTTTTTGGACGCCAATGAAGAAATGACTCTTTTGCGATTTCTCTTGCTCAGAAAGACTTAGAAAGTTGATAATTGTGGGCAATGATAGAAATGTCATGAGAAACAAGAATTATGTAAAAGAATTGATGTAAGTCATTGTTTCCAAGAGAAAGGGAGACAGGAGTGTAAAAAAGCGTTGATTTTGGACGCCAATGAAGAAATGACTATGTTTTGCGATTTCTCCTGCTCAGAAAGACTTAGAAAGTTGATAATTGTGGGCAATGTTAGAAATGTCATGAGAAACAAGAATTATGTAAAAGAATTGATGTAAGTCATTGTTTCCAAGAGAAAGGGAGACCGGAGTGTAAAAAAGCGTTGTTTTTGGACGGCAATGAAGAAATGACTCTTTTGCGATTTCTCTTGCTCAGAAAGACTTAGAAAGTTGATAATTGTGGGCAATGTTAGAAATGTCATGAAAAACAAGAATTATGTAAAAGAATTGATGTAAGTCATTGTTTCCAAGAGAAAGGGAGACAGGAGTGTAAAAAAGCGTTGTTTTTGGACGGCAATGAAGAAATGACTATGTTTTGCGATTTCTCCTGCTCAGAAAGACATAGAAAGTTGATAATTGTGGGCAATGTAAGAAATGTCATGAGAAACAAGAATTATGTAAAAGAATTGATGTAAGTCATTGTTTCCAAGAGAAAGGGAGACAGGAGTGTAAAGAAGCGTTGTTTTTGGACGCCAATGAAGAAATGACTGTTTTGCGATTTCTCCTGCTCAGAAAGACTTAGAAAGTTGATAATTGTGGGCAATGTTAGAAATGTCATGAGAAACAAGAATTATGTAAAAGAATTGATGTAAGTCATTGTTTCCAAGAGAAAGGGAGACAGGAGTGTAAAAAAGCGTTGTTTTTGGACGGCAATGAAGAAATGACTCTTTTGCGATTTCTCTTGCTCAGAAAGACTTAGAAAGTTGATAATTGTGGGCAATGTTAGAAATGTCATGAGAAACAAGAATTATGTAAAAGAATTGATGTAAGTCATTGTTTCCAAGAGAAAGGGAGACAGGAGTGTAAAAAAGTGTTGTTTTTGGACGGCAATGAAGAAATGACTATGTTTTGCGATTTCTCCTGCTCAGAAAGACTTAGAAAGTTGATAATTGTGGGCAATGTTAGAAATGTCATGAGAAACAAGAATTATGTAAAAGAATTGATGTAAGTCATTGTTTCCAAGAGAAAGGGAGACCGGAGTGTAAAAAAGCGTTGTTTTTGGACGGCAATGAAGAAATGACTGTTTTGCGATTTCTCTTGCTCAGAAAGACTTAGAAAGTTGATAATTGTGGGCAATGTTAGAAATGTCATGAGAAACAAGAATTATGTAAAAGAATTGATGTAAGTCATTGTTTCCAAGAGAAAGGGAGACAGGAGTGTAAAAAAGCGTTGTTTTTGGACGGCAATGAAGAAATGACTATGTTTTGCGATTTCTCCTGCTCAGAAAGACTTAGAAAGTTGATAATTGTGGGCAATGTTAGAAATGTCATGAGAAACAAGAATTATGTAAAAGAATTGATGTAAGTCATTGTTTCCAAGAGAGAGGGAGACCGGAGTGTAAAAAAGCTTTGTTTTTGGACGGCAATGAAGAAATGACTGTTTTGCGATTTCTCTTGCTCAGAAAGACTTAGAAAGTTGATAATTGTGGACAATGTTAGAAATGTCATGAGAAACAAGAATTATGTAAAAGAATTGATGTAAGTCATTGTTTCCAAGAGAAAGGGAGACAGGAGTGTAAAAAAGCGTTGTTTTTGGACGGCAATGAAGAAATGACTGTTTTGCGATTTCTCCTGCTCAGAAAGACTTAGAAAGTTGATAATTGTGGGCAATGTAAGAAATGTCATGAGAAACAAGAATTATATAAAAGAATTGATGTAAGTCATTGTTTCCAAGAGAAAGGGAGACCGGAGTGTAAAAAAGCGTTGTTTTTGGACGGCAATGAAGAAATGACTATGTTTTGCGATTTCTCCTGCTCAGAAAGACTTAGAAAGTTGATAATTGTGGGCAATGTTAGAAATGTCATGAGAAACAAGAATTATGTAAAAGAATTGATGTAAGTCATTGTTTCCAAGAGAAAGGGAGACAGGAGTGTAAAAAAGCGTTGTTTTTGGACGGCAATGAAGAAATGACTATGTTTTGCGATTTCTCCTGCTCAGAAAGACTTAGAAAGTTGATAATTGTGGGCAATGTTAGAAATGTCATGAGAAACAAGAATTATGTAAAAGAATTGATGTAAGTCATTGTTTCCAAGAGAAAGGGAGACAGGAGTGTAAAAAAGCGTTGTTTTTGGACGGCAATGAAGAAATGACTATGTTTTGCGATTTCTCCTGCTCAGAAAGACTTAGAAAGTTGATAATTGTGGGCAATGTTAGAAATGTCATGAGAAACAAGAATTATGTAAAAGAATTGATGTAAGTCATTGTTTCCAAGAGAAAGGGAGACAGGAGTGTAAAAAAGCGTTGTTTTTGGACGGCAATGAAGAAATGACTATGTTTTGCGATTTCTCCTGCTCAGAAAGACTTAGAAAGTTGATAATTGTGGGCAATGTAAGAAATGTCATGAGAAACAAGAACTATGTAAAAGAATTGATGTAAGTCATTGTTTCCAAGAGAAAGGGAGACCGGAGTGTAAAAAAGCGTTGTTTTTGGACGCCAATGAAGAAATGACTGTTTTGCGATTTCTCTTGCTCAGAAAGACTTAGAAAGTTGATAATTGTGGGCAATAATAGAAATGTCATGAGAAACAAGAATTATGTAAAAGAATTGATGTAAGTCATTGTTTCCAAGAGAAAGGGAGACAGGAGTGTAAAAAAGCGTTGTTTTTGGACGGCAATGAAGAAATGACTGTTTTGCGATTTCTCCTGCTCAGAAAGACTTAGAAAGTTGATAATTGTGGGCAATGTAAGAAATGTCATGAGAAACAAGAATTATGTAAAAGAATTGATGTAAGTCATTGTTTCCAAGAGAAAGGGAGACAGGAGTGTAAAAAAGCGTTGTTTTTGGACGCCAATGAAGAAATGACTGTTTTGCGATTTCTCTTGCTCAGAAAGACTTAGAAAGTTGATAATTGTGGGCAATGTTAGAAATGTCATGAGAAACAAGAATTATGTAAAAGAATTCATGTAAGTCATTGTTTCCAAGAGAAAGGGAGACAGGAGTGTAAAAAAGCGTTGTTTTTGGACGCCAATGAAGAAATGACTCTTTTGCGATTTCTCTTGCTCAGAAAGACTTAGAAAGTTGATAATTGTGGGCAATGATAGAAATGTCATGAGAAACAAGAATTATGTAAAAGAATTGATGTAAGTCATTGTTTCCAAGAGAAAGGGAGACAGGAGTGTAAAAAAGCGTTGATTTTGGACGCCAATGAAGAAATGACTATGTTTTGCGATTTCTCCTGCTCAGAAAGACTTAGAAAGTTGATAATTGTGGGCAATGTTAGAAATGTCATGAGAAACAAGAATTATGTAAAAGAATTGATGTAAGTCATTGTTTCCAAGAGAAAGGGAGACCGGAGTGTAAAAAAGCGTTGTTTTTGGACGGCAATGAAGAAATGACTCTTTTGCGATTTCTCTTGCTCAGAAAGACTTAGAAAGTTGATAATTGTGG
This sequence comes from Mixophyes fleayi, assembly GCF_038048845.1. NCBI lineage: Eukaryota > Metazoa > Chordata > Amphibia > Anura > Limnodynastidae > Mixophyes > Mixophyes fleayi. The sequence goes on along the minus strand of NW_027447455.1, from coordinate 18,398 downwards.
GCAATGTTAGAAATGTCATGAAAAACAAGAATTATGTAAAAGAATTGATGTAAGTCATTGTTTCCAAGAGAAAGGGAGACAGGAGTGTAAAAAAGCGTTGTTTTTGGACGGCAATGAAGAAATGACTATGTTTTGCGATTTCTCCTGCTCAGAAAGACATAGAAAGTTGATAATTGTGGGCAATGTAAGAAATGTCATGAGAAACAAGAATTATGTAAAAGAATTGATGTAAGTCATTGTTTCCAAGAGAAAGGGAGACAAGAGTGTAAAGAAGCGTTGTTTTTGGACGCCAATGAAGAAATGACTGTTTTGCGATTTCTCCTGCTCAGAAAGACTTAGAAAGTTGATAATTGTGGGCAATGTTAGAAATGTCATGAGAAACAAGAATTATGTAAAAGAATTGATGTAAGTCATTGTTTCCAAGAGAAAGGGAGACAGGAGTGTAAAAAAGCGTTGTTTTTGGACGGCAATGAAGAAATGACTCTTTTGCGATTTCTCTTGCTCAGAAAGACTTAGAAAGTTGATAATTGTGGGCAATGTTAGAAATGTCATGAGAAACAAGAATTATGTAAAAGAATTGATGTAAGTCATTGTTTCCAAGAGAAAGGGAGACAGGAGTGTAAAAAAGTGTTGTTTTTGGACGGCAATGAAGAAATGACTATGTTTTGCGATTTCTCCTGCTCAGAAAGACTTAGAAAGTTGATAATTGTGGGCAATGTTAGAAATGTCATGAGAAACAAGAATTATGTAAAAGAATTGATGTAAGTCATTGTTTCCAAGAGAAAGGGAGACCGGAGTGTAAAAAAGCGTTGTTTTTGGACGGCAATGAAGAAATGACTGTTTTGCGATTTCTCTTGCTCAGAAAGACTTAGAAAGTTGATAATTGTGGGCAATGTTAGAAATGTCATGAGAAACAAGAATTATGTAAAAGAATTGATGTAAGTCATTGTTTCCAAGAGAAAGGGAGACAGGAGTGTAAAAAAGCGTTGTTTTTGGACGGCAATGAAGAAATGACTATGTTTTGCGATTTCTCCTGCTCAGAAAGACTTAGAAAGTTGATAATTGTGGGCAATGTTAGAAATGTCATGAGAAACAAGAATTATGTAAAAGAATTGATGTAAGTCATTGTTTCCAAGAGAGAGGGAGACCGGAGTGTAAAAAAGCTTTGTTTTTGGACGGCAATGAAGAAATGACTGTTTTGCGATTTCTCTTGCTCAGAAAGACTTAGAAAGTTGATAATTGTGGACAATGTTAGAAATGTCATGAGAAACAAGAATTATGTAAAAGAATTGATGTAAGTCATTGTTTCCAAGAGAAAGGGAGACAGGAGTGTAAAAAAGCGTTGTTTTTGGACGGCAATGAAGAAATGACTGTTTTGCGATTTCTCCTGCTCAGAAAGACTTAGAAAGTTGATAATTGTGGGCAATGTAAGAAATGTCATGAGAAACAAGAATTATGTAAAAGAATTGATGTAAGTCATTGTTTCCAAGAGAAAGGGAGACCGGAGTGTAAAAAAGCGTTGTTTTTGGACGGCAATGAAGAAATGACTATGTTTTGCGATTTCTCCTGCTCAGAAAGACTTAGAAAGTTGATAATTGTGGGCAATGTTAGAAATGTCATGAGAAACAAGAATTATGTAAAAGAATTGATGTAAGTCATTGTTTCCAAGAGAAAGGGAGACAGGAGTGTAAAAAAGCGTTGTTTTTGGACGGCAATGAAGAAATGACTATGTTTTGCGATTTCTCCTGCTCAGAAAGACTTAGAAAGTTGATAATTGTGGGCAATGTTAGAAATGTCATGAGAAACAAGAATTATGTAAAAGAATTGATGTAAGTCATTGTTTCCAAGAGAAAGGGAGACAGGAGTGTAAAAAAGCGTTGTTTTTGGACGGCAATGAAGAAATGACTATGTTTTGCGATTTCTCCTGCTCAGAAAGACTTAGAAAGTTGATAATTGTGGGCAATGTTAGAAATGTCATGAGAAACAAGAATTATGTAAAAGAATTGATGTAAGTCATTGTTTCCAAGAGAAAGGGAGACAGGAGTGTAAAAAAGCGTTGTTTTTGGACGGCAATGAAGAAATGACTATGTTTTGCGATTTCTCCTGCTCAGAAAGACTTAGAAAGTTGATAATTGTGGGCAATGTAAGAAATGTCATGAGAAACAAGAACTATGTAAAAGAATTGATGTAAGTCATTGTTTCCAAGAGAAAGGGAGACCGGAGTGTAAAAAAGCGTTGTTTTTGGACGCCAATGAAGAAATGACTGTTTTGCGATTTCTCTTGCTCAGAAAGACTTAGAAAGTTGATAATTGTGGGCAATATTAGAAATGTCATGAGAAACAAGAATTATGTAAAAGAATTGATGTAAGTCATTGTTTCCAAGAGAAAGGGAGACAGGAGTGTAAAAAAGCGTTGTTTTTGGACGGCAATGAAGAAATGACTGTTTTGCGATTTCTCTTGCTCAGAAAGACTTAGAAAGTTGATAATTGTGGGCAATGTTAGAAATGTCATGAGAAACAAGAATTATGTAAAAGAATTGATGTAAGTCATTGTTTCCAAGAGAAAGGGAGACAGGAGTGTAAAAAAGCGTTGTTTTTGGACGGCAATGAAGAAATGACTATGTTTTGCGATTTCTCCTGCTCAGAAAGACTTAGAAAGTTGATAATTGTGGGCAATGTAAGAAATGTCATGAGAAACAAGAATTATGTAAAAGAATTGATGTAAGTCATTGTTTCCAAGAGAAAGGGAGACAGGAGTGTAAAGAAGCGTTGTTTTTGGACGCCAATGAAGAAATGACTGTTTTGCGATTTCTCTTGCTCAGAAAGACTTAGAAAGTTGATAATTGTGGGCAATGTTAGAAATGTCATGAGAAACAAGAATTATGTAAAAGAATTGATGTAAGTCATTGTTTCCAAGAGAAAGGGAGACCGGAGTGTAAAAAAGCGTTGTTTTTGGACGGCAATGAAGAAATGACTCTTTTGCGATTTCTCTTGCTCAGAAAGACTTAGAAAGTTGATAATTGTGGGCAATGTTAGAAATGTCATGAAAAACAAGAATTATGTAAAAGAATTGATGTAAGTCATTGTTTCCAAGAGAAAGGGAGACAGGAGTGTAAAAAAGCGTTGTTTTTGGACGGCAATGAAGAAATGACTATGTTTTGCGATTTCTCCTGCTCAGAAAGACATAGAAAGTTGATAATTGTGGGCAATGTAAGAAATGTCATGAGAAACAAGAATTATGTAAAAGAATTGATGTAAGTCATTGTTTCCAAGAGAAAGGGAGACAGGAGTGTAAAGAAGCGTTGTTTTTGGACGCCAATGAAGAAATGACTGTTTTGCGATTTCTCCTGCTCAGAAAGACTTAGAAAGTTGATAATTGTGGGCAATGTTAGAAATGTCATGAGAAACAAGAATTATGTAAAAGAATTGATGTAAGTCATTGTTTCCAAGAGAAAGGGAGACAGGAGTGTAAAAAAGCGTTGTTTTTGGACGGCAATGAAGAAATGACTCTTTTGCGATTTCTCTTGCTCAGAAAGACTTAGAAAGTTGATAATTGTGGGCAATGTTAGAAATGTCATGAGAAACAAGAATTATGTAAAAGAATTGATGTAAGTCATTGTTTCCAAGAGAAAGGGAGACAGGAGTGTAAAAAAGCGTTGTTTTTGGACGGCAATGAAGAAATGACTATGTTTTGCGATTTCTCCTGCTCAGAAAGACTTAGAAAGTTGATAATTGTGGGCAATGTTAGAAATGTCATGAGAAACAAGAATTATGTAAAAGAATTGATGTAAGTCATTGTTTCCAAGAGAAAGGGAGACCGGAGTGTAAAAAAGCGTTGTTTTTGGACGGCAATGAAGAAATGACTGTTTTGCGATTTCTCTTGCTCAGAAAGACTTAGAAAGTTGATAATTGTGGGCAATGTTAGAAATGTCATGAGAAACAAGAATTATGTAAAAGAATTGATGTAAGTCATTGTTTCCAAGAGAAAGGGAGACAGGAGTGTAAAAAAGCGTTGTTTTTGGACGGCAATGAAGAAATGACTATGTTTTGCGATTTCTCCTGCTCAGAAAGACTTAGAAAGTTGATAATTGTGGGCAATGTTAGAAATGTCATGAGAAACAAGAATTATGTAAAAGAATTGATGTAAGTCATTGTTTCCAAGAGAGAGGGAGACCGGAGTGTAAAAAAGCTTTGTTTTTGGACGGCAATGAAGAAATGACTGTTTTGCGATTTCTCTTGCTCAGAAAGACTTAGAAAGTTGATAATTGTGGACAATGTTAGAAATGTCATGAGAAACAAGAATTATGTAAAAGAATTGATGTAAGTCATTGTTTCCAAGAGAAAGGGAGACAGGAGTGTAAAAAAGCGTTGTTTTTGGACGGCAATGAAGAAATGACTGTTTTGCGATTTCTCCTGCTCAGAAAGACTTAGAAAGTTGATAATTGTGGGCAATGTAAGAAATGTCATGAGAAACAAGAATTATGTAAAAGAATTGATGTAAGTCATTGTTTCCAAGAGAAAGGGAGACCGGAGTGTAAAAAAGCGTTGTTTTTGGACGGCAATGAAGAAATGACTATGTTTTGCGATTTCTCCTGCTCAGAAAGACTTAGAAAGTTGATAATTGTGGGCAATGTTAGAAATGTCATGAGAAACAAGAATTATGTAAAAGAATTGATGTAAGTCATTGTTTCCAAGAGAAAGGGAGACAGGAGTGTAAAAAAGCGTTGTTTTTGGACGGCAATGAAGAAATGACTATGTTTTGCGATTTCTCCTGCTCAGAAAGACTTAGAAAGTTGATAATTGTGGGCAATGTTAGAAATGTCATGAGAAACAAGAATTATGTAAAAGAATTGATGTAAGTCATTGTTTCCAAGAGAAAGGGAGACAGGAGTGTAAAAAAGCGTTGTTTTTGGACGGCAATGAAGAAATGACTATGTTTTGCGATTTCTCCTGCTCAGAAAGACTTAGAAAGTTGATAATTGTGGGCAATGTTAGAAATGTCATGAGAAACAAGAATTATGTAAAAGAATTGATGTAAGTCATTGTTTCCAAGAGAAAGGGAGACAGGAGTGTAAAAAAGCGTTGTTTTTGGACGGCAATGAAGAAATGACTATGTTTTGCGATTTCTCCTGCTCAGAAAGACTTAGAAAGTTGATAATTGTGGGCAATGTAAGAAATGTCATGAGAAACAAGAATTATGTAAAAGAATTGATGTAAGTCATTGTTTCCAAGAGAAAGGGAGACCGGAGTGTAAAAAAGCGTTGTTTTTGGACGCCAATGAAGAAATGACTGTTTTGCGATTTCTCTTGCTCAGAAAGACTTAGAAAGTTGATAATTGTGGGCAATATTAGAAATGTCATGAGAAACAAGAATTATGTAAAAGAATTGATGTAAGTCATTGTTTCCAAGAGAAAGGGAGACAGGAGTGTAAAAAAGCGTTGTTTTTGGACGGCAATGAAGAAATGACTGTTTTGCGATTTCTCTTGCTCAGAAAGACTTAGAAAGTTGATAATTGTGGGCAATGTTAGAAATGTCATGAGAAACAAGAATTATGTAAAAGAATTGATGTAAGTCATTGTTTCCAAGAGAAAGGGAGACAGGAGTGTAAAAAAGCGTTGTTTTTGGACGGCAATGAAGAAATGACTATGTTTTGCGATTTCTCCTGCTCAGAAAGACTTAGAAAGTTGATAATTGTGGGCAATGTAAGAAATGTCATGAGAAACAAGAATTATGTAAAAGAATTGATGTAAGTCATTGTTTCCAAGAGAAAGGGAGACAGGAGTGTAAAGAAGCGTTGTTTTTGGACGCCAATGAAGAAATGACTGTTTTGCGATTTCTCTTGCTCAGAAAGACTTAGAAAGTTGATAATTGTGGGCAATGTTAGAAATGTCATGAGAAACAAGAATTATGTAAAAGAATTCAAGTAAGTCATTGTTTCCAAGAGAAAGGGAGACAGGAGTGTAAAAAAGCGTTGTTTTTGGACGCCAATGAAGAAATGACTGTTTTGCGATTTCTCTTGCTCAGAAAGACTTAGAAAGTTGATAATTGTGGGCAATGTTAGAAATGTCATGAGAAACAAGAATTATGTAAAAGAATTTATGTAAGTCATTGTTTCCAAGAGAAAGGGAGACAGGAGTGTAAAAAAGCGTTGTTTTTGGACGCCAATGAAGAAATGACTCTTTTGCGATTTCACTTGCTCAGAAAGACTTAGAAAGTTGATAATTGTGGGCAATGATAGAAATGTCATGAGAAACAAGAATTATGTAAAAGAATTGATGTAAGTCATTGTTTCCAAGAGAAAGGGAGACAGGAGTGTAAAAAAGCGTTGTTTTTTTACGCCAATGAAGAAATGACTGTTTTGCGATTTCTCTTGCTCAGAAAGACTTAGAAAGTTGATAATTGTGGGCAATGTTAGAAATGTCATGAGAAACAAGAATTATGTAAAAGAATTGATGTAAGTCATTGTTTCCAAGAGAAAGGGAGACAGGAGTGTAAAAAAGCGTTGTTTTTGGACGGCAATGAAGAAATGACTATGTTTTGCGATTTCTCCTGCTCAGAAAGACTTAGAAAGTTGATAATTGTGGGCAATGTAAGAAATGTCATGAGAAACAAGATTTATGTAAAAGAATTGATGTAAGTCATTGTTTCCAAGAGAAAGGGAGACAGGAGTGTAAAAAAGCGTTGTTTTTGGACGCCAATGAAGAAATGACTCTTTTGCGATTTCTCTTGCTCAGAAAGACTTAGAAAGTTGATAATTGTGGGCAATGATAGAAATGTCATGAGAAACAAGAATTATGTAAAAGAATTGATGTAAGTCATTGTTTCCAAGAGAAAGGGAGACAGGAGTGTAAAAAAGCGTTGTTTTTGGACGCCAATGAAGAAATGACTATGTTTTGCGATTTCTCCTGCTCAGAAAGACTTAGAAAGTTGATAATTGTGGGCAATGTTAGAAATGTCATGAGAAACAAGAATTATGTAAAAGAATTGATGTAAGTCATTGTTTCCAAGAGAAAGGGAGACCGGAGTGTAAAAAAGCGTTGTTTTTGGACGCCAATGAAGAAATGACTTTTTTGCGATTTCTCTTGCTCAGAAAGACTTAGAAAGTTGATAATTGTGGGCAATGTTAGAAATGTCATGAGAAACAAGAATTATGAAATGACTCTTTTGCGATTTCTCTTGCTCAGAAAGACTTAGAAAGTTGATAATTGTGGGCAATGTTAGAAATGTCATGAGAAACAAGAATTATGTAAAAGAATTGATGTAAGTCATTGTTTCCAAGAGAAAGGGAGACAGGAGTGTAAAAAAGCGTTGTTTTTGGACGGCAATGAAGAAATGACTATGTTTTGCGATTTCTCCTGCTCAGAAAGACTTAGAAAGTTGATAATTGTGGGCAATGTTAGAAATGTCATGAGAAACAAGAATTATGTAAAAGAATTGATGTAAGTCATTGTTTCCAAGAGAAAGGGAGACAGGAGTGTAAAAAAGCGTTGTTTTTTTACGCCAATGAAGAAATGACTGTTTTGCGATTTCTCTTGCTCAGAAAGACTTAGAAAGTTGATAATTGTGGGCAATGTTAGAAATGTCATGAGAAACAAGAATTATGTAAAAGAATTGATGTAAGTCATTGTTTCCAAGAGAAAGGGAGACCGGAGTGTAAAAAAGCGTTGTTTTTGGACGGCAATGAAGAAATGACTATGTTTTGCGATTTCTCCTGCTCAGAAAGACTTAGAAAGTTGATAATTGTGGGCAATGTTAGAAATGTCATGAGAAACAAGAATTATGTAAAAGAATTGATGTAAGTCATTGTTTCCAAGAGAAAGGGAGACAGGAGTGTAAAAAAGCGTTGTTTTTGGACGGCAATGAAGAAATGACTATGTTTTGCGATTTCTCCTGCTCAGAAAGACTTAGAAAGTTGATAATTGTGGGCAATGTTAGAAATGTCATGAGAAACAAGAATTATGTAAAAGAATTGATGTAAGTCATTGTTTCCAAGAGAAAGGGAGACAGGAGTGTAAAAAAGCGTTGTTTTTGGACGCCAATGAAGAAATGACTATGTTTTGCGATTTCTCCTGCTCAGAAAGACTTAGAAAGTTGATAATTGTGGGCAATGTTAGAAATGTCATGAGAAACAAGAATTATGTAAAAGAATTGATGTAAGTCATTGTTTCCAAGAGAAAGGGAGACCGGAGTGTAAAAAAGCGTTGTTTTTGGACGCCAATGAAGAAATGACTTTTTTGCGATTTCTCTTGCTCAGAAAGACTTAGAAAGTTGATAATTGTGGGCAATGTTAGAAATGTCATGAGAAACAAGAATTATGAAATGACTCTTTTGCGATTTCTCTTGCTCAGAAAGACTTAGAAAGTTGATAATTGTGGGCAATGTTAGAAATGTCATGAGAAAAAAGAATTATGTAAAAGAATTGATGTAAGTCATTGTTTCCAAGAGAAAGGGAGACAGGAGTGTAAAAAAGCGTTGTTTTTGGACGGCAATGAAGAAATGACTATGTTTTGCGATTTCTCCTGCTCAGAAAGACTTAGAAAGTTGATAATTGTGGGCAATGTTAGAAATGTCATGAGAAACAAGAATTATGTAAAAGAATTGATGTAAGTCATTGTTTCCAAGAGAAAGGGAGACAGGAGTGTAAAAAAGCGTTGTTTTTTTACGCCAATGAAGAAATGACTGTTTTGCGATTTCTCTTGCTCAGAAAGACTTAGAAAGTTGATAATTGTGGGCAATGTTAGAAATGTCATGAGAAACAAGAATTATGTAAAAGAATTGATGTAAGTCATTGTTTCCAAGAGAAAGGGAGACCGGAGTGTAAAAAAGCGTTGTTTTTGGACGGCAATGAAGAAATGACTATGTTTTGCGATTTCTCCTGCTCAGAAAGACTTAGAAAGTTGATAATTGTGGGCAATGTTAGAAATGTCATGAGAAACAAGAATTATGTAAAAGAATTGATGTAAGTCATTGTTTCCAAGAGAAAGGGAGACAGGAGTGTAAAAAAGCGTTGTTTTTGGACGGCAATGAAGAAATGACTATGTTTTGCGATTTCTCCTGCTCAGAAAGACTTAGAAAGTTGATAATTGTGGGCAATGTTAGAAATGTCATGAGAAACAAGAATTATGTAAAAGAATTGATGTAAGTCATTGTTTCCAAGAGAAAGGGAGACAGGAGTGTAAAAAAGCGTTGTTTTTGGACGGCAATGAAGAAATGACTATGTTTTGCGATTTCTCCTGCTCAGAAAGACTTAGAAAGTTGATAATTGTGGGCAATGTTAGAAATGTCATGAGAAACAAGAATTATGTAAAAGAATTGATGTAAGTCATTGTTTCCAAGAGAAAGGGAGACAGGAGTGTAAAAAAGCGTTGTTTTTGGACGGCAATGAAGAAATGACTATGTTTTGCGATTTCTCTTGCTCAGAAAGACTTAGAAAGTTGATAATTGTGGGCAATGTAAGAAATGTCATGAGAAACAAGAATTATGTAAAAGAATTGATGTAAGTCATTGTTTCCAAGAGAAAGGGAGACAGGAGTGTAAAAAAGCGTTGTTTTTGGACGGCAATGAAGAAATGACTATGTTTTGCGATTTCTCCTGCTCAGAAAGACTTAGAAAGTTGATAATTGTGGGCAATGTAAGAAATGTCATGAGAAACAAGATTTATGTAAAAGAATTGATGTAAGTCATTGTTTCCAAGAGAAAGGGAGACAGGAGTGTAAAAAAGCGTTGTTTTTGGACGCCAATGAAGAAATGACTCTTTTGCGATTTCTCTTGCTCAGAAAGACTTAGAAAGTTGATAATTGTGGGCAATGATAGAAATGTCATGAGAAACAAGAATTATGTAAAAGAATTGATGTAAGTCATTGTTTCCAAGAGAAAGGGAGACAGGAGTGTAAAAAAGCGTTGTTTTTGGACGCCAATGAAGAAATGACTATGTTTTGCGATTTCTCCTGCTCAGAAAGACTTAGAAAGTTGATAATTGTGGGCAATGTTAGAAATGTCATGAGAAACAAGAATTATGTAAAAGAATTGATGTAAGTCATTGTTTCCAAGAGAAAGGGAGACCGGAGTGTAAAAAAGCGTTGTTTTTGGACGCCAATGAAGAAATGACTTTTTTGCGATTTCTCTTGCTCAGAAAGACTTAGAAAGTTGATAATTGTGGGCAATGTTAGAAATGTCATGAGAAACAAGAATTATGAAATGACTCTTTTGCGATTTCTCTTGCTCAGAAAGACTTAGAAAGTTGATAATTGTGGGCAATGTTAGAAATGTCATGAGAAACAAGAATTATGTAAAAGAATTGATGTAAGTCATTGTTTCCAAGAGAAAGGGAGACAGGAGTGTAAAAAAGCGTTGTTTTTGGACGGCAATGAAGAAATGACTATGTTTTGCGATTTCTCCTGCTCAGAAAGACTTAGAAAGTTGATAATTGTGGGCAATGTTAGAAATGTCATGAGAAACAAGAATTATGTAAAAGAATTGATGTAAGTCATTGTTTCCAAGAGAAAGGGAGACAGGAGTGTAAAAAAGCGTTGTTTTTTTACGCCAATGAAGAAATGACTGTTTTGCGATTTCTCTTGCTCAGAAAGACTTAGAAAGTTGATAATTGTGGGCAATGTTAGAAATGTCATGAGAAACAAGAATTATGTAAAAGAATTGATGTAAGTCATTGTTTCCAAGAGAAAGGGAGACCGGAGTGTAAAAAAGCGTTGTTTTTGGACGGCAATGAAGAAATGACTATGTTTTGCGATTTCTCCTGCTCAGAAAGACTTAGAAAGTTGATAATTGTGGGCAATGTTAGAAATGTCATGAGAAACAAGAATTATGTAAAAGAATTGATGTAAGTCATTGTTTCCAAGAGAAAGGGAGACAGGAGTGTAAAAAAGCGTTGTTTTTGGACGGCAATGAAGAAATGACTATGTTTTGCGATTTCTCCTGCTCAGAAAGACTTAGAAAGTTGATAATTGTGGGCAATGTAAGAAATGTCATGAGAAACAAGAATTATGTAAAAGAATTGATGTAAGTCATTGTTTCCAAGAGAAAGGGAGACCGGAGTGTAAAAAAGCGTTGTTTTTGGACGCCAATGAAGAAATGACTGTTTTGCGATTTCTCTTGCTCAGAAAGACTTAGAAAGTTGATAATTGTGGGCAATATTAGAAATGTCATGAGAAACAAGAATTATGTAAAAGAATTGATGTAAGTCATTGTTTCCAAGAGAAAGGGAGACAGGAGTGTAAAAAAGCGTTGTTTTTGGACGGCAATGAAGAAATGACTGTTTTGCGATTTCTCTTGCTCAGAAAGACTTAGAAAGTTGATAATTGTGGGCAATGTTAGAAATGTCATGAGAAACAAGAATTATGTAAAAGAATTGATGTAAGTCATTGTTTCCAAGAGAAAGGGAGACAGGAGTGTAAAAAAGCGTTGTTTTTGGACGGCAATGAAGAAATGACTATGTTTTGCGATTTCTCCTGCTCAGAAAGACTTAGAAAGTTGATAATTGTGGGCAATGTAAGAAATGTCATGAGAAACAAGAATTATGTAAAAGAATTGATGTAAGTCATTGTTTCCAAGAGAAAGGGAGACAGGAGTGTAAAGAAGCGTTGTTTTTGGACGCCAATGAAGAAATGACTGTTTTGCGATTTCTCTTGCTCAGAAAGACTTAGAAAGTTGATAATTGTGGGCAATGTTAGAAATGTCATGAGAAACAAGAATTATGTAAAAGAATTCAGTAAGTCATTGTTTCCAAGAGAAAGGGAGACAGGAGTGTAAAAAGCGTTGTTTTTGGACGCCAATGAAGAAATGACTGTTTTGCGATTTCTCTTGCTCAGAAAGACTTAGAAAGTTGATAATTGTGGGCAATGTTAGAATGTCATGAGAAACAAGAATTATGTAAAAGAATTTATGTAAGTCATTGTTCCAAGAGAAGGGAGACAGGAGTGTAAAAAAGCGTTGTTTTTGGACGCCAATGAAGAAATGACTCTTTTGCGATTTCACTTGCTCAGAAAGACTTAGAAAGTTGATAATTGTGGGCAATGATAGAAATGTCATGAGAAACAAGAATTATGTAAAAGAATTGATGTAAGTCATTGTTTCCAAGAGAAAGGGAGACAGGAGTGTAAAAAAGCGTTGTTTTTTTACGCAATGAAGAAATGACTGTTTTGCGATTTCTCTTGCTCAGAAAGACTTAGAAAGTTGATAATTGTGGGCAATGTTAGAAATGTCATGAGAAACAAGAATTATGTAAAGAATTGATGTAAGTCATTGTTCAAGAGAAAGGGAGACAGGAGTGTAAAAAAGCGTTGTTTTTGGACGGCAATGAAGAAATGACTATGTTTTGCGATTTCTCCTGCTCAGAAAGACTTAGAAAGTTGATAATTGTGGGCAATGTAAGAAATGTCATGAGAAACAAGATTTATGTAAAAGAATTGATGTAAGTCATTGTTTCCAAGAGAAAGGGAGACAGGAGTGTAAAAAGCGTTGTTTTTGGACGCCAATGAAGAAATGACTCTTTTGCGATTTCTCTTGCTCAGAAAGACTTAGAAAGTTGATAATTGTGGGCAATGATAGAAATGTCATGAGAAACAAGAATTATGTAAAAGAATTGATGTAAGTCATTGTTTCCAAGAGAAAGGGAGACAGGAGTGTAAAAAAGCGTTGTTTTTGGACGCCAATGAAGAAATGACTATGTTTTGCGATTTCTCCTGCTCAGAAAGACTTAGAAAGTTGATAATTGTGGGCAATGTTAGAAATGTCATGAGAAACAAGAATTATGTAAAAGAATTGATGTAAGTCATTGTTTCCAAGAGAAAGGGAGACCGGAGTGTAAAAAAAGCGTTGTTTTTGGACGCCAATGAAGAAATGACTTTTTTGCGATTTCTCTTGCTCAGAAAGACTTAGAAAGTTGATAATTGTGGGCAATGTTAGAAATGTCATGAGAAACAAGAATTATGAAATGACTCTTTTGCGATTTCTCTGCTCAGAAAGACTTAGAAAGTTGATAATTGGGCAATGTTAGAAATGTCATGAGAAACAAGAATTATGTAAAAGAATTGATGTAAGTCATTGTTTCCAAGAGAAAGGAGACAGGAGTGTAAAAAAGCGTTGTTTTTGGACGGCAATGAAGAAATGACTATGTTTTGCGATTTCTCCTGCTCAGAAAGACTTAGAAAGTGATAATTGTGGGCAATGTTAGAAATGTCATGAGAAACAAGAATTATGTAAAAGAATTGATGTAAGTCATTGTTTCCAAGAGAAAGGGAGACAGGAGTGTAAAAAGCGTTGTTTTTTACGCCAATGAAGAAATGACTGTTTGGCGATTTCTCTTGCTCAGAAAGACTTAGAAAGTTGATAATTGTGGGCAATGTTAGAAATGTCATGAGAAACAAGAATTATGAAATGACTTTTTGCGATTTCTCTTGCTCAGAAAGACTTAGAAAGTTGATAATTGTGGCAATGTTAGAAATGTCATGAGAAACAAGAATTATGTAAAAGAATTGATGTAAGTCATTGTTTCCAAGAGAAAGGGAGACCGGAGTGTAAAAAAGCGTTGTTTTTGGACGGCAATGAAGAAATGACTGTTTTGTGATTTCTCTTGCTCAGAAAGACTTAGAAAGTTGATAATTGTGGGCAATGTTAGAAATGTCATGAGAAACAAGAATTATGTAAAAGAATTGATGTAAGTCATTGTTTCCAAGAGAAAGGGAGACAGGAGTGTAAAAAAGCGTTGTTTTTGGACGGCAATGAAGAAATGACTGTTTTGCGATTTCTCCTGCTCAGAAAGACTTAGAAAGTTGATAATTGTGGGCAATGTTAGAAATGTCATGAGAAACAAGAATTATGTAAAAGAATTGATGTAAGTCATTGTTTCCAAGAGAAAGGGAGACCGGAGTGTAAAAAGCGTTGTTTTTGGGACGGCAATGAAGAAATGACTCTTTTGCGATTTCTCTTGCTCAGAAAGACTTAGAAAGTTGATAATTATGGGCAATGTTAGAAATGTCATGAGAAACAAGAATTATGTAAAAGAATTGATGTAAGTCATTGTTTCCAAGAGAAAGGGAGACAGGAGTGTAAAAAAGCGTTGTTTTTGGACGGCAATGAAGAAATGACTCTTTTGCGATTTCTCTTGCTCAGAAAGACTTAGAAAGTTGATAATTATGGGCAATGTTAGAAATGTCATGAGAAACAAGAATTATGTAAAGAATTGATGTAAGTCATTGTTTCCAAGAGAAAGGGAGACAGGAGTGTAAAAAAGCGTTGTTTTTGGACGGCAATGAAGAAATGACTGTTTTGTGATTTCTCTTGCTCAGAAAGACTTAGAAAGTTGATAATTGTGGGCAATGTTAGAAATGTCATGAGAAACAAGAATTATGTAAAAGAATTGATGTAAGTCATTGTTTCCAAGAGAAAGGGAGACAGGAGTGTAAAAAAGCGTTGTTTTTGGACGGCAATGAAGAAATGACTGTTTTGCGATTTCTCTGCTCAGAAAGACTTAGAAGTTGATAATTGTGGGCAATGTTAGAAATGTCATGAGAAACAAGATTATGTAAAAGAATTGATGTAAGTCATTGTTTCCAAGAGAAAGGGAGACACGGAGTGTAAAAAAGCGTTGTTTTGGACGGCAATGAAGAAATGACTCTTTTTGCGATTTCTCTTGCTCAGAAAGACTTAGAAAGTTGATAATTATGGGCAATGTTAGAAATGTCATGAGAAACAAGAATTATGTAAAAGAATTGATGTAAGTCATTGTTTCCAAGAGAAAGGGAGACAGGAGTGTAAAAAGCGTGTTTTTGGACGGCAATGAAGAAATGACTCTTTTGCGATTTCTCTTGCTCAGAAAGACTTAGAAAGTTGATAATTATGGGCAATGTTAGAAATGTCATGAGAAACAAGAATTATGTAAAAGAATGATGTAAGTTCATTGTTTCCAAGAAAGGGAGACAGGAGTGTAAAAAAGCGTTGTTTTTGGACGGCAATGAAGAAATGACTATGTTTTGCGATTTCTCCTGCTCAGAAAGACTTAGAAAGTTGATAATTGTGGGCAATGTTAGAAATGTCATGAGAAACAAGAATTATGTAAAAGAATTGATGTAAGTCATTGTTTCCAAGAGAAGGGAGACAGGAGTGTAAAAAGCGTTGTTTTGGACGGCAATGAAGAAATGACTATGTTTGCGATTTCTCCTGCTCAGAAAGACTTAGAAAGTTGATAATTGTGGGCAATGTAAGAAATGTCATGAGAAACAAGAATTATGTAAAAGAATTGATGTAAGTCATTGTTTCCAAGAGAAAGGGAGACAGGAGTGTAAAGAAGCGTTGTTTTTGGACGGCAATGAAGAAATGACTCTTTTGCGATTTCTCTGCTCAGAAAGACTTAGAAAGTTGATAATTGTGGGCAATGTTAGAAATGTCATGAGAAACAAGAATTATGTAAAAGAATTGATGTAAGTCATTGTTTCCAAGAGAAAGGAGACAGGAGTGTAAAAAGCGTTGTTTTTGGACGGCAATGAAGAAATGACTATGTTTTGCGATTTCTCCTGCTCAGAAAGACTTAGAAAGTTGATAATTGTGGGCAATGTTAGAAATGTCATGAGAAACAAGAATTATGTAAAAGAATTGATGTAAGTCATTGTTTCCAAGAGAAAGGGAGACCGGAGTGTAAAAAAGCGTTGTTTTTGGACGGCAATGAAGAAATGACTGTTTTGCGATTTCTCTTGCTCAGAAAGACTTAGAAAGTTGATAATTGTGGGCAATGTTAGAAATGTCATGAGAAACAAGAATTATGTAAAAGAATTGATGTAAGTCATTGTTTCCAAGAGAAAGGGAGACCGGAGTGTAAAAAGCGTTGTTTTTGGACGCCAATGAAGAAATGACTTTTTTGCGATTTCTCTTGCTCAGAAAGACTTAGAAAGTTGATAATTGTGGGCAATGTTAGAAATGTCATGAGAACCAAGAATTATGAAATGACTCTTTTGCGATTTCTCTTGCTCAGAAAGACTTAGAAAGTTGATAATTGTGGGCAATGTTAGAATTTCATGAGAAACAAGAATTATGTAAAAGAATTGATGTAAGTCATTGTTTCCAAGAGAAAGGAGACAGGAGTGTAAAAAAGCGTTGTTTTTGGACGGCAATGAAGAAATGACTGTTTTGCGATTTCTCCTGCTCAGAAGACTTAGAAAGTTGATAATTGTGGGCAATGTTAGAAATGTCATGAGAAACAAGAATTATGTAAAAGAATTGATGTAAGTCATTGTTTCCAAGAGAAAGGAGACCGGAGTGTAAAAAAGCGTTGTTTTTGGACGGCAATGAAGAAATGACTCTTTTGCGATTTCTCTTGCTCAGAAAGACTTAGAAAGTTGATAATTGTGGGCAATGTTAGAAATGTCATGAGAAACAAGAATTATGTAAAAGAATTGATGTAAGTCATTGTTCCAAGAGAAAGGGAGACAGAAGTGTAAAAAAGCGTTGTTTTTGGACGGCAATGAAGAAATGACTATGTTTGCGATTTCTCTGCTCAGAAAGACTTAGAAAGTTGATAATTGTGGCAATGTTAGAAATGTCATGAGAAACAAGAATTATGTAAAAGAATTGATGTAAGTCATTGTTTCCAAGAGAAAGGGAGACAGGAGTGTAAAAAGCGTTGTTTTTGGACGGCAATGAAGAAATGACTATGTTTGCGATTCTCTCTGCTCAGAAAGACTTAGAAAGTTGATAATTGTGGGCAATGTTAGAAATGTCATGAGAAACAAGAATTATGTAAAAGAATTGATGTAAGTCATTGTTTCCAAGAGAAAGGGAGACCGAGTGTAAAAAGCGTTGTTTTTGGACGGCAATGAAGAAATGACTGTTTTGCGATTTCTCTGCTCAGAAAGACTTAGAAAGTTGATAATTGTGGGCAATGTTAGAAATGTCATGAGAAACAAGAATTATGTAAAAGAATTGATGTAAGTCATTGTTTCCAGAGAAAGGGAGACCGGAGTGTAAAAAAGCGTTGTTTTTGGACGGCAATGAAGAAATGACTCTTTTGCGATTTCTCTTGCTCAGAAAGACTTAGAAAGTTGATAATTGTGGGCAATGTTAGAAATGTCATGAGAAACAAGAATTATGTAAAAGAATTGATGTAAGTCATTGTTTCCAAGAGAAAGGGAGACAGGAGTGTAAAAAAGCGTTGTTTTTTGGACGCAATGAAGAAATGACTATGTTTGCGATTTCTCCTGCTCAGAAAGACTTAGAAAGTTGATAATTGTGGGCAATGTAAGAAATGTCATGAGAAACAAGAATTATGTAAAAGAATTGATGTAAGTCATTGTTTCCAAGAGAAAGGGAGACAGGAGTGTAAAGAAGCGTTGTTTTTGGACGCCAATGAAGAAATGACTGTTTTGCGATTTCTCTTGCTCAGAAGACTTAGAAAGTTGATAATTGTGGGCAATGTAAGAAATGTCATGAGAAACAAGAATTATGTAAAAGAATTCATGTAAGTCATTGTTTCCAAGAGAAAGGGAGACAGGAGTGTAAAAAAGCGTTGTTTTTGGACGCCAATGAAGAAATGACTGATTTTGCGATTTCTCTTGCTCAGAAAGACTTAGAAAGTTGATAATTGTGGGCAATATTAGAAATGTCATGAGAAACAAGAATTATGTAAAAGAATTGATGTAAGTCATTGTTTCCAAGAGAAGGGAGTCAGGAGTGTAAAAAAGCGTTGTTTTCGGACGGCAATGAAGAAATGACTATGTTTTGCGATTTCTTCCTGCTCAGAAGACTTAGAAAGGTTGATAATTGTGGGCAATGTAAGAAATGTCATGAGAAACAAGAATTATGTAAAATAATTGATGTAAGTCATTGTTTCCAGAGAAAGGGAGACAGGAGTGTAAAAAAGCGTTGTTTTTGGACGGCAATGAAGAAATGACTATGTTTTGCGATTTCTCCTGCTCAGAAAGACTTAGAAAGTTGATAATTGTGGGCAATGTTAGAAATGTCATGAGAAACAAGAATTATGTAAAAGAATTGATGTAAGTCATTGTTTCCAAGAGAAAGGGAGACCGGAGTGCTAAAAAAGCGTTGTTTTTGGACGGCAATGAAGAAATGACTGTTTTGTGATTTCTCTTGCTCAGAAAGACTTAGAAAGTTGATAATTGTGGGCATGTTAGAAATGTCATGAGAAACAAGAATTATTGTAAAAGAATTGATGTAAGTCATTGTTTCCAAGAGAAAGGGAGACCGGAGTGTAAAAAGCGTTGTTTTTGGACGCCAATGAAGAAATGACTGTTTGCGATTTCTCTTGCTCAGAAAGACTTAGAAAGTTGATAATTGTGGGCAATGTTAGAAAATGTCATGAGAAACAAAAATTATGTAAAAGAATTGATGTAAGTCATTGTTTCCAAGAGAAAGGGAGACAGGAGTGTAAAAAAA
>NW_027447454.1:0-31077 GCF_038048845.1 Mixophyes fleayi | reverse complement strand
TCAATCATGAATCATGAATCATGAATTGAATCAGGATTCGAATCATGAAATGAATCAGGATTCGCATCATGAATTGAATCATGAATCATTAATTGAATCATGAATCATGAATTATGAATCATGAATTGAATCATGAATCATGAATTGAATCATGAATCATGAATTGAATCATGCATCTTGAATCATGAATCGAATCATGAATCATGAATTTAATCATGAATCATGAATTGAATCATGAATCATGAATTGAATCATGAATCATGAATCATGAATTGAATCATGAATTGAATCATGAATCATAAATTGAATCATGAATTAAATTATGAATCATGAATCATGAATCATAAATTGAATCATGAATTGAATCATGAATCATGAATCATGAATTGAATCATGAATCATGAATTGAATCATGAATCATGAATTGAATCATGAATTGAATCATAAATCATGAATCATGAATCATGAATTGAATTCATCAATCATGAATCATGAATTGAATCATGAATTGAATCATGAATCATGAATCATGAATCATGAATTGAATCATGAATTGAATCATGAATCATAAATTGAATCATGAATTAAATTATGAATCATGAATCATGAATCATAAATTGAATCATGAATTGAATCATGAATCATGAATCATGAATCATGAATCATGAATTGAATCATGAATCATGAATCATGAATCGAATTATGAATCATGAATCAAGAATCATGAAACGAATCAGGAATCATGAATCGAATTATGAATCATGAATCAAGAATCATGAAACGAATCATGAATCATGAATCATGAATTGACCCATGAATCATGAATCATGAATCATGAATCATGAATTGAATCATGAATCATGAATCATGAATTGAATCATGAATCATGAATCATGAATTGAATCAGGATTCGAATCATGAATTGAATCAGGATTCGAATCATGAATTGAATCATGAATCATGAATTGAATCATGAATCATGAATTATGAATCATGAATTGAATCAGAATTCGAATCATGAATTGAATCAGGATTCGAATCATGAATTGAATCATGAATCATGAATTGAATCATGAATCATGAATTATGAATCATGAATTGAATCATGAATCATGAATTGAATCATGAATCATGATTGAATCATGCATCTTGAATCATGAATCGAATCATGAATCATGAATTTAATCATGAATCATGAATTTAATCATGAATCATGAATTTAATCATGAATCATGAATTGAATCATGAATCATGAATCAAGAATTGAATCATGAATTGAATCATGAATCATAAATTGAATCATGAATTAAATTATAAATCATGAATCATGAATCATAAATTGAATCATGAATTGAATCATGAATCATGAATCTTGAATTGAATCATGAATCATGAATTGAATCATGAATCATGAATTGAATCATGAATTGAATCATAAATCATGAATCATGAATCATGAATTGAATTCATCAATCATGAATCATGAATTGAATCATGAATTGAATCATGAATCATGAATCATGAATCATAAATTGAATCATGAATCATGAATCATGAATTGAATCATGAATTGAATCATGAATCATGAATCATGAATTACATCATGAATCATGAATTGAATCATGAATCATGAATTGAATCATGAATCATGAATTGAATCATGAATTGAATCATAAATCATGAATCATGCATCATGAATTGAATTAATCAATCATGAATCATGAATTGAATCATGAATTGATTCATGAATCATGAATCATGAATTATAAATTGAATCATTAATCATGAATCATGAATTGAATCATGAATTGAATCATGAATTGAATCATGAATCATGAATCATGAATTGAATCATGAATCATGAATTGAATCATGAATCATGAATCGAATCATGAATCATGAATTGAATCATGAATTGAATCATGAATCATGAATTGAATCATGAATCATGAATCATGAATTGAATCATGAATCATGAATCATGAATCATGAATCATGAATTGAATCATGAATCATGAATTGAATCATGAATTGAATCATGAATCATGAATTGAATCATGAATCATGAATCATGAATTGAATCATGAATCATGAATCATGAATCATGAATCATGAATTGAATCATGAATCATGAATCATGAATCATGAATTGAATCATGAATCATGAATCATGAATCATGAATCATGAATTGAATCCTGAATCATGAATCATAATTTGAATCATGACTCATGAATCGAATCATGAATCATGAATCAAGAATCATGAAACGAATCATGAATCATGAATTGAATCATGAATCATGAATTATAAATTGAATCATGAATCATGAATCATGAATCGAATCATGAATCATGAATCATGAATTATGAATTGAATCATGAATCATGAATCATGAATTATGAATTGAATCATGAATCATGAATCATGAATCATGAATCATGAATTGAATCATGAATCATGAATCATGAATTGAATCATGAATCATGAATCATGAATTGAATCAGGATTCGAATCATGAATTAAATCAGGATTCGAATCATGAATTGAATCATGAATCATGAATTGAATCATGAATCATGAATTATGAATCACGAATTGAATCTTGAATCATGAATTGAATCATGAATCATGAATTATGAATCATGAATTGAATCATGCATCATGAATCATGAATCGAATCATGAATCATGAATTTAATCATGAATCATGAATTGAATCATGAATCATGAATCATGAATTGAATCATGAATTGAATCATGAATCATAAATTGAATCATGAATTGAATCATGCATCATGAATCATGAATCGAATCATGAATCATGAATTTAATCATGAATCATGAATTGAATCATGAATCATGAATCATGAATTGAATCATGAATTGAATCATGAATCATAAATTGAATCATGAATTAAATTATGAATCATGAATCATGAATCATAAATTGAATCATGAATTGAATCATGAATCATGAATCATGAATCATGAATTGAATCATGAATCATGAATCATGAATCGAATCATGAATCATGAATCAAGAATCATGAAACGAATCATGAATCATGAATTGAATCATGAATCATGAATCATAAATTGAATCATGAATCATGAATCATGAATTGACCCATGAATCATGAATCATGAATCATGAATCATGAATTCAATCATGAATCATGAATCATGAATTCAATCATGAATCATGAATTGAATCAGGATTCGAATCATGAATTGAATCAGGATTCGAATCATGAATTCAATCATGAATCATGAATTGAATCATGAATCATGAATTATGAATCATGAATTGATTCATGAATCATGAATTGAATCATGAATCATGAATTGAATCATGCATCTTGAATCATGAATCGAATCATGAATCATGAATTTAATCATGAATCATGAATTGAATCATGAATCATGAATTGAATCATGAATCATGAATCATGAATTGAATCATGAATTGAATCATGAATCATAAATTGAATCATGAATTAAATTATGAATCATGAATCATGAATCATAAATTGAATCATGAATTGAATCATGAATCATGAATCATGAATTGAATCATGAATCATGAATTGAATCATGAATCATGAATTGAATCATGAATTGAATCATAAATCATGAATCATGAATCATGAATTGAATTCATCAATCATGAATCATGAATTGAATCATGAATTGAATCATGAATCATGAATCATGAATCATGAATCATAAATTGAATCATGAATCATGAATCATGAATTGAATCATGAATTGAATCATGAATCATGAATCATGAATTAAATCATGAATCATGAATTGAATCATGAATCATGAATTGAATCATGAATCATGAATTGAATCATGAATTGAATCATAAATCATGAATCATGCATCATGAATTGAATTCATCAATCATGAATCATGAATTGAATCATGAATTGATTCATGAATCATGAATCATGAATCATAAATTGAATCATGAATCATGAATCATGAATTGAATCATGAATTGAATCATGAATCATGAATCATGAATTGAATCATGAATCATGAATTGAATCATGAATCATGAATCGAATCATGAATCATGAATTGAATCATGAATCATGAATTGAATCATGAATCATGAATCGAATCATGAATCATGAATTGAATCATGAATTGAATCATGAATCATGAATTGAATCATGAATCATGAATCATGAAATGAATCATGAATCATGAATTGAATCATGAATCATGAATCATGAATTGAATCATGAATCATGAATCATGAATCGAATCATGAATCATGAATCATGAATTGAATCATGAATCATGAATTGAATCATGAATCATGAATCATGAATCGAATCATGAATCAAGAATCATGAATCGAATCATGAATCATGAATTGAATCATGAATTGAATCATGAATCATGAATTGAATCATGAATCATTAATCATGAATTGAATCATGAATCATGAATCGAATCATGAATCATGAATCTTGAATCATGAATCATGAATTGAATCATGAATCATGAATCGAATCATGAATCAGGAATCATGAATCATAAATCATGAATTGAATCATGAATCATGAATCATGAATTGAATAACGAATCATGAATCATGAATCATGAATCATGAATCATGAATTGAATCATGAATCATGAATTGAATCATGAATCATGAATCATGAATAATGAATCGAATCATAAATCATGAATTGAATCATGAATCATGAATCATGAATAATGAATCGAATCATAAATCATGAATCATGTATCATGAATTGAATCATGAATCATGAATCATGAATTGAATCATGAATCATGAATCATGAATCATAAATCATGAATTGAATCATGAATCATTAATCATGAATTATGAATTGAATCATGAATCATGAATCATGAATCATGAATTGAATCCTGAATCATGAATCATGAATTGAATCATGAATCATGAATTGAATCAGGATTCGAATCATGAATTGAATCAGGATTCGAATCATGAATTGAATCAGGATTCGAATCATGAATTGAATCAGGATTCAAATCATGAATTGAATCATGAGTCATGAATTGAATCATGAATCATGAATTATGAATCATGAATTGAATCATGAATCATGAATTGAATCATGAATCATGAATTATGAATCATGAATCATGAATTGAATCATGAATCATGAATCGAATCATGAATCATAATTTAATCATGAATCATGAATTGAATCATGAATCATGAATTGAATCATGAATCATGAATCATGAATTGAATCATGAATTGAATCATGAATCATGAATTGAATCATGAATCATGAATTGAATCATGAATCATGAATCATAAATTGAATCATGAATTGAATCATGAATCATGAATCATGAATTGAATCATGATTCATGAATCATGAATTGAATCATGATTCATGAATCATGAATTGAATCATGAATCATGATTCATGAATCGAATCATGAATCATGAATTGAATCATGAATCATGAATCATGAATTGAATCATGAATCATGAATTGAATCATGAATTGAATCATGAATTGAATCATAAATCATAAATCATGAATCATGAATTGAATTCAGCAATCATAAATCATGAATTGAATCATGAATTCAATCATGAATCATGAATCATGAATCATGAATCATAAATTGAATCATGAAAAATGAATCATGAATCATGAATTGAATCATGAATTATGAATCGAATCATGAATCATGAATTGAATCATGAATTGAATCATGAATCATGAATCATAATTTGAATCATGAATCATAATTCGAATCATAAATCTTGAATCATGAATTTAATCATGAATCATGAATTGAATCATGAATCTAGAATCATGAATCGAATCATGAATCATGAATCAAGAATCATAAATTGAATCATGAATCATGAATCATGAATTATAAATTGAATCATGAATCATGAATCATGAATTATGAATCATGAATCATGAATTGAATCATGAATCATGAATTGAATCATGAATCATGAATCGAATCATGAATCATGAATTGAATCATGAATCATGAATTGAATCATGAATCATGAATCGAATCATGAATCATGAATTGAATCATGAATCAAGAATCATGAATCGAATCATGAATCATGAATTAAATCATGAATTGAATCATGAATCATGAATTGAATCATGAATCATTAATCATGAATTGAATCATGAATCATGAATCGAATCATGAATCATGAATCTTGAATCATGAATCATGAATTGAATCATGAATCATGAATCGAATCATGAATCAGGAATCATGAATCATGAATCATGAATTGAATCATGAATCATGAATCATGAATTGAATCACGAATCATGAATCATGAATCATGAATCATGAATCATGAATTGAATCATGAATCATGAATTGAATCATGAATCATGAATCATGAATAATGAATCGAATCATAAATCATGAATCATGTATCATGAATTGAATCATGAATCATGAATCATGAATTGAATCATGAATCATGAATCATGAATCATAAATCATGATTGAATCATGAATCATTAATCATGAATTATGAATTGAATCATGAATCATGAATCATGAATCATGAATCATGAATTGAATCCTGAATCATGAATCATGAATTGAATCATGAATCATGAATTGAATCAGGATTCGAATCATGAATTGAATCAGGATTCAAATCATGAATTGAATCATGAGTCATGAATTGAATCATGAATCATGAATTATGAATCATGAATTGAATCATGAATCATGAATTGAATCATGAATCATGAATTATGAATCATGAATCATGAATTGAATCATGCATCATGAATCATGAATTGAATCATGAATTGAATCATGAATCATGAATTGAATCATGAATCATGAATTGAATCATGAATCATGAATCATAAATTGAATCATGAATTGAATCATAAATCATGAATCATGAATTGAATCATGATTCATGAATCATGAATTGAATCATGATTCATGAATCATAAATTGAATCATGAATCATGATTCATGAATCGAATCATAAATCATGAATTGAATCATGAATCATGAATCATGAATTGAATCATGAATCATGAATTGAATCATGAATCATGAATTGAATCATGAATTGAATCATAAATCATAAATCATGAATCATGAATTGAATTCAGCAATCATAAATCATGAATTGAATCATGAATTCAATCATGAATCATGAATCATGAATCATGAATCATAAATTGAATCATGAATCATGAATCATGAATTGAATCATGAATTATGAATCGAATCATGAATCATGAATTGAATCATGAATTGAATCATGAATCATGAATCATGAATTGAATCATGAATCATGAATCGAATCATGAATCTTGAATCATGAATTTAATCATGAATCATGAATTGAATCATGAATCTAGAATCATGAATCGAATCATGAATCATGAATCAAGAATCATAAATTGAATCATGAATCATGAATCATGAATTATGAATTGAATCATGAATCATGAATCATGAATCATGAATCATGAATCATGAATCATGAATTATGAATTGAATCATGATTCATGAATCATGAATCATGAATCATGAATCAAGAATCATGAATCATGAATCAAGAATCATGAATCAAATCATGATTCATGAATTGAATCATGAATTGAATCATGAATCATGAATTGAATCATGAATCTATAATCATGAATCATGAATTGAATCATAAATCATGAATCATGAATCTTGAATCATGAATCATGAATTGAATCATGAATCATGAATCATGAATCGTCGAATCATGAATCATGAATCATGATTTGAATCATAAATCATGAATCATGAATCTTGAATCATGAATCATGAATCGAATCATGAATCGTGAATCATGAATCATGAATCAAGAATTGAATCATGAATCATGAATCATGAATTGAATCATGAATCATGAATCATGAATTGAATCATAAATCATGAATTGAATCATGAATCATGAATCATGAATCATGAATCGAATCATAAATCATGATCATGAATCATGAATTGAATCATGAATCATAAATCATGAATTGAATCATGAATCATGAATCATGAATCATAATCATGAATTGAATCATGAATCATTAATCATGAATTATGAATTGAATCATGAATCATGAATCATGAATCATGAATCATGAATTGAATCATGAATCATGAATCATGAATCATAAATCATGAATTGAATCATGAATCAAGAATCATGAAACGAATCATGAATCATAAATCAAGAATCATGAAACGAATCATGAATCATGAATTGAATCATGAATCATGAATCATAAATTGAATCATGAATCATGAATCATGAATCGAATCATGACTCATGAATCATGAATCATGAATCATGAATTGAATCATGAATCATGAATCATGAATGGAATCATGAATCATGAATCATGAATCATGAATTGAATCATGAATCTTTAATCATGATTGAATCAGGATTCGAATCATGAATTGAATCATGAATCATGAATTAAATCATGAATCCTGAATTATGAATCATGAATTGAATCATGAATTGAAACATGAATTATGAATCATGAATCATGAATCATGAATCATGAATTAAATCATGCATTATGAATCATGAATCGAATCATGAATCATAAATTTAATCATGAATCATGAATCATGAATTGAATCATGAATTATGAATCATGAATCATGAATCATGAATCATGAATCATGAATTGAATCATGAATCATGAATCATAAATTGAATCATGAATTGAATCATGAATCATGAATCGAATCATGAATCATGAATCATGAATTGAATTATGTATCATGATTCATGAATCGAATCATGAATCATGAATTGAATCATGAATCATGAATCATGAATTGAATCATGAATCATGAATTGAATCATGATCATGAATTGAATCATGAATTGAATCATGAATCATGAATCATGAATCATGAATCATAAATTGAATCATGAATCATGAATCATGAATTGAATCATGAATTGAATCATGAATCATGAATCATGAATTGAATCATGAATCATGAATCATGAATTGAACCATGAATCATGAATCATGAATTGAATCATGAATCATGATTCATGAATTGAATCATGAATTGAATCATGAATTGAATCATGAATTATAAATTAAATCATGAATCATGAATCATGAATTGAATCATGAATCATGAATCATGAATTGAATCATGAATCATGAATTGAATCATGAATCATGAACATGAATCATAAATCATGAATTGAATCATGAATCATTAATCATGAATTATGAATTGAATCATGAATCATGAATCATGAATTGAATCATGAATCATGAATTGAATCATGAATCATGAATTGAATCATGAATTGAATCATGAATCATGAATCATGAATCATGAATCATGAATCATAAATTGAATCATGAATCATGAATCATGAATTGAATCATGAATTGAATCATGAATCATGAATCATGAATTGAATCATGAATCATGAATTGAACCATGAATCATGAATCATGAATTGAATCATGAATCATGATTCATGAATTGAATCATGAATTGAATCATGAATTATAAATTAAATCATGAACCATGAATCATGAATTGAATCATGAATCATGAATCATGAATTGAATCATGAATCATGAATTGAATCATGAATCATGAATCATGAATCATAAATCATGAATTGAATCATGAATCATTAATCATGAATTATGAATTGAATCATGAATCATGAATCATGAATCATCAATTGAATCATAAATCATGAATCATGAATCATGAATTGAATCATGAATCATGAATCATGAATCGAATCATGAATCATGAATCAAGAATCATGAAACGAATCATGAATCATGAATTGAATCATGAATCATAAATTGAATCATGAATCATGAATCATGAATTGAATCATGAATCATGAATCATGAATCATGAATCATGAATTCAATCAAGAATCATGAATCATGAATTGAATCATGAATCATGAATTATGAATCATGAATCATGAATCATGAATTGAATCATGAATCATGAATTGAATCATGAATCATGAATTATGAATCATGAATTGAATCATGAATCATGAATTGAATCATGAATCATGAATTGAATCATGCATCATGAATCATGAATTGAATCATGAATCATGAATCATGAATCATAAATCATGAATTGAATCATGAATCATTAATCATGAATTATGAATTGAATCATGAATCATGAACCATGAATCATGAATTGTAACATGAATCATTAATCATGAATCATGAATCATGAATTGAATCATGAATCATGAATCATGAATCGAATCATGAATCATGAATCAAATCATGAATCATGAATCAAGAATCATGAAACGAATCATGAATCATGAATTGAATCATGAATCATGAATCATGAATCATAAATTGAATCATGAATCATGAATCATGAATCATGAATCGAATCATGAATCATGAATCATGAATCATGAATCATAAATTGAATGATGAATCATGAATCATGAATTGACTCATGAATCATGAATCATGAATCATGAATTGAATCATGAATCATGAATTGAATCATGAATCATGAATCATGAATTGAATCAGGATTCGAATCATGAATTGAATCAGGATTCGAATCATGAATTGAATCATGAATCATGAATTGAATCATGAATCATGAATCATGAATCAAATCATAAATCATTAATCATGTATCATGAATTGAATCATGAATCATGAATCATGAATTGAATCATGAATCATGAATCATGAATCATAAATCATGAATTGAATCATGAATCATTAATCATGAATTATGAATTGAATCATGAATCATCAATCATGAATCATGAATCATTAATTGAATCATGAATCATGAATCGAATCATGAATCATGAATCAAGAATCATGAAACGAATCATGAATCATGAATTGAATCATAATTCATGAATCATAAATTGAATCATGAATCATGAATCGAATCATTAATCATGAATCATGAATCATGAATCATTAATTGAATCATGAATCATGAATCATGAATTGACTCATGAATCATGAATCATGAATCATGAATTGAATCATGAATCATGAATCATGAATTGAATCATGAATCATGAATTGAATCATGATTCGAATCATGAATTCAATCAGGATTCGAATCATGAATTGAATCATTAATCATGAATTGAATCATGAATCATGAATTATAAATCATGAATTGAATCATGAATCATGAATTTAATCATGAATCATGAATTGAATCATGAATCATGAATTGAATCATGAATCATGAATTGAATCATGAATTGAATCATGAATCATGAATCATGAATCATGAATCATAAATTGAATCATGAATCATGAATCATGAATTGAAACATGAATCATGAATCATGAATTGAACCATGAATCATGAATCATGAATTGAATCATGAATCATGATTCATGAATTGAATCATGAATTGAATCATGAATTATAAATTAAATCATGAATCATGAATCATGAATTGAATCATGAATCATGAATCATGAATTGAATCATGAATCATAAATCATGAATTGAATCATGAATCATTAATCATGAATTATGAATTGAATCATGAATCATGAATCATTAATTGAATCATGAATCATGAATCATGAATCATGAATCATGAATTGAATCATGAATCATGAATCATGAATTGAATCATGAATCATGAATCAAGAATCATGAAACGAATCATGAATCATGAATTGAATCATGAATCATAAATTGAATCATGAATCATGAATCATGAATTGAATCATGAATCATGAATCATGAATCATGAATCATAAATTGAATCATGAATCATGAATCATGAATTGACTCATGAATCATGAATCATGAATCATGAATTGAATCATGAATCATGAATCATGAATTGAATCATGAATCATGAATCATGAATTCAATCATGAATCATGAATCATGAATTGAATAATGAATCATAAATCATGAATCATGAATCATGAATTGAATCATGAATCATGAATCATGAATTCAATCATGAATCATGAATCATGAATTGAATAATGAATCATAAATCATGAATCATGTATCATGAATTGAATCATGAATCATGAATCATGAATTGAATCATGAATCATGAATCATGAATCATAAATCATGAATTGAATCATGAATCATTAATCATGAATTATGAATTGAATCATGAATCATGAATCATGAATCATGAATCATTAATTGAATCATGAATCATGAATCATGAATCATGAATTGAATCATGAATCATGAATCATGAATCATGAATCAAGAATCATGAAACGAATCATGAATCATGAATTGAATCATGAATCATGAATCATAAATTGAATCATGAATCATGAATCATGAATCGAATCATGAATCATGAATCATGAATCATGAATCATGAATCATTAATTGAATCATGAATCATGAATCATGAATCATGAATCATGAATTGAATCATGAATCATGAATCATGAATTGAATCATGAATCATGAATCAAGAATCATGAAACGAATCATGAATCATGAATTGAATCATGAATCATGAATCATAAATTGAATCATGAATCATGAATCATGAATCGAATCATTAATCATGAATCATGAATCATGAATTGAATCATGAATCATGAATCATGA
The DNA here is from genome assembly GCF_038048845.1 of Mixophyes fleayi. NCBI lineage: Eukaryota > Metazoa > Chordata > Amphibia > Anura > Limnodynastidae > Mixophyes > Mixophyes fleayi. The sequence continues at coordinate 18,423 of NW_027447454.1, read as the reverse complement.
ATTGACTCATGAATCATGAATCATGAATCATGAATTGAATCATGAATCATGAATCATGAATTGAATCATGAATCATGAATCATGAATTGAATCAGGATTCGAATCATGAATTGAATCAGTATTCGAATCATGAATTGAATCATGAATCATGAATTGAATCATGAATCATGAATTATAAATCATGAATTGAATCATGAATCATGAATCATGAATTGAATCATGAATTGAATCATGAATCATAAATCATGAATCATGAATCATAAATTGAATCATGAATCATGAATCATGAATTGAATCATGAATTGAAACATGAATCATGAATCATGAATTGAATCATGAATCATGAATCATGAATTGAACCATGAATCATGAATCATGAATTGAATCATGAATCATGATTCATGAATTGAATCATGAATTGAATCATGAATTATAAATTAAATCATGAATCATGAATCATGAATTGAATCATGAATCATGAATCATGAATTGAATCATGAATCATGAATCATGAATCATAAATCATGAATTGAATCATGAATCATTAATCATGAATTATGAATTGAATCATGAATCATGAATCATGAATCATGAATTGAATCATGAATCGAATCATGAATCATGAATCAAGAATCATGAAACGAATCATGAATCATGAATTGAATCATGAATCATAAATTGAATCATGAATCATGAATTATGAATTGAATCATGAATCATGAATCATGAATCATGAATCATAAATTGAATCATGAATCATGAATCATGAATTGACTCATGAATCATGAATCATGAATCATGAATTGAATCATGAATCATGAATCATGAATTGAATCATGAATCATGAATTGAATCATGAATCATGAATCATGAATCATGAATCATGAATCATGAATTGAATCATGAATCATGAATTGAATCATGAATCATGTATTATGAATCATGAATTGAATCATGAATCATGAATTGAATCATGAATCATGAATTGAATCATGCATCATGAATCATGAATTAAATCATGAATCATGAATCATGAATCATAAATCATGAATTGAATCATGAATCATTAATCATGAATCAGGAATCATGAATTGAATCATGAATCATGAATCATAAATTGAATCATGAATCATGAATCATGAATTGAATCATGAATTGAAACATGAATCATGAATCATGAATTGAATCATGAATCATGAATCATGAATTGAACCATGAATCATGAATCATGAATCATAAATCATGAATTGAATCATGAATCATTAATCATGAATTATGAATTGAATCATGAATCATGAATCATGAATCATGAATTGAATCATGAATCATGAATCATGAATTATGAATCATGAATTGAATCATGAATCATGAATCATGAATCGAATCATGAATCATGAATCAAGAATCATGAAACGAATCATGAATCATGAATTGAATCATGAATCATAAATTGAATCATGAATCATGAATCATGAATTGAATCATAAATCATGAATCATGAATTGAATCATGAATCATGAATCATGAATCATAAATCATGAATTGAATCATGAATCATTAATCATGAATTATGAATTGAATCATGAATCATGAATCATGAATCATGAATCATGAATTATGAATCATGAATTGAATCATGAATCATGAATCATGAATCGAATCATGAATCATGAATCAAGAATCATGAAACGAATCATGAATCATGAATTGAATCATGAATCATAAATTGAATCATGAATCATGAATTGAATCATGAATCATGAATCATGAATCATGAATCATAAATTGAATCATGAATCATGAATCATGAATTGACTCATGAATCATGAATCATGAATCATGAATTGAATCATGAATCATGAATCATGAATTCAATCATGAATCATGAATCATGAATTCAATCATGAATCATGAATCATGAATCATGAATCATGAATTCAATCATGAATCATGAATTGAATCATGAATCATGAATTATGAATCATGAATTATGAATCATGAATTGAATCATGAATCATGAATTGAATCATGAATCATGAATTGAATCATGCATCATGAATCATGAATTGAATCATGAATCATGAATCATGAATCATAAATCATGAATTGAATCATGAATCATTAATCATGAATCATGAATCATGAATTGAATCATGAATCATGAATCATGAATCGAATCATGAATCATGAATCGAATCATGAATCATGAATCAAGAATCATAAAACGAATCATGAATCATGAATTGAATCATGAATCATGAATCATAAATTGAATCATGAATCATGAATCATGAATCGAATCATTAATCATGAATCATGAATAATGAATCATGAATTGAATCATGAATCATGAATCATGAATTGACTCATGAATCATGAATCATGAATCATGAATCATGAATTGAATCATGAATCATGAATCATGAATTGAATCATGAATCATGAATCATGAATTGAATCAGGATTCGAATCATGAATTGAATCAGGATTCGAATCATGAATTGAATCATGAATCATGAATTGAATCATGAATCATGAATTATAAATCATGAATTGAATCATGAATCATGAATTTAATCATGAATCATGAATCATGAATCATGAATTGAATCATGCATCATGAATCATGAATCGAATCATGAATCATGAATTTAATCATGAATCATGAATTGAATCATGAATCATGAATCATGAATTGAATCATGAATTGAATCATGAATCATAAATTGAATCATGAATTAAATTATGAATCATGAATCATGAATCATAAATTGAATCATGAATTGAATCATGAATCATGAATCATGAATTGAATCATGAATCATGAATCATGAAATAAATCATGAATCATGATTCATGAATCGAATCATGAATCATGAATTGAATCATGAATCATGAATCATGAATTGAATCATGAATCATGAATTGAATCATGAATTGAATCATGAATCATGAATCATTAATTGAATCATGAATCATGAATCATGAATTGAATCATGAATTGAATCATAAATCATGAATCATGAATCATGAATCATGAATCGAATCATGAATCATGAATTGAATCATGAATCATGAATCACGAATTATGAATTGAATCATGAATCATGAATTATGAATTGAATAATAAATCATGAATCATGAATCATGAATCATGAATTGAATCATGAATCATGAATTATGAATCATGAATCATGAATTGAATCATGAATCAAGAATCATGAATCGAATCATGGATCATGAATCAAGAATCATAAAAAGGAATCATGAATCATGAATTATGAATCATGAATCATGAATTGAATCATGAATCATGAATCATGAATTGAATCATGAATCATGAATCATGAATCATGAATCGAATCATGAATCATGAATCATGAATCATGAATCATGAATTGAATCATGAAGCATGAATCATGAGTTGAATCATGAATCATGAATTGAATCAGGATTCGAAACATGAATTGAATCATGAATCATGAATTGAATCATGAATCATGAATTATGAATCATGAATTGAATCATGAATTGAATCATGAATCATGAATCATGAATCATGAATCATGAATCATGAATTGAATCATGAATCATGAATTGAATCATGAATCATGAAAAATGAATTGAATCATGAATCATGAATTGAATCATGAATCATGCATTGAATCATGAATCATGAATTGAATCATGAATCATGAATAATGAATTGAATCATGAATTGAATCATGAATCATGAATTGAATCATGAATTAAATCATGAATCATGAATCATGAATCATAAATTGAATCATGAATTGAATCATGAATCATGAATTGAATCGTGAATTATGAATCATGAATTGAATCATGAATCATAAATTTAATCATGAATCATGAATCATGAATTGAATCATGAATCATGAATTGAATCATGAATCATGAATTGAAACATGAATTGAATCATGAATCATGAATTGAATCATGAATTGAATCATGAATCATGAATCATGAATCGAATCATGAATCATGAATCGAAAATCATGAATCGAATCATTAATTGAATCATGAATCATGAATCATGAATTGAATCATGAATCATGAATCATAAATCGAATCATGAATCATGAATCATGAATCATGAATCATGAATTGAATCATGAATCATGAATCATAAATCAAATCATGAATCATAAATTGAATCAGGATTCGAATCATGAATTCAATCATGAATCATAAATTATTAATCATGAATTGAATCATGAATCAGGAATTGAATCATGAATAATGAATCATGAATCATGATTTATGAATCATGAATTGAATCATGAATCAGGAATTGAATCATGAATCATGAATCATGAATCATGATTTATGAATCATGAATTGAATCATGAATCGAATCATGAATCATGAATCATGATTTATGAATCATGAATTGAATCATGAATCGAATCATGAATCATGAATTGAACCATGAATCATGAATCATGAATTGAATTATAAATCATGAATCATGAATAATAAATTGAATCATGAATCATGAATTGAATCATGAATTAAATCATGAATCATGAATAATAAATTGAATCATGAATCATGAATCATGAATCGAATCATGAATCATGAATTGAATCATGAATCATGAATTGAATCATGAATCATGAATCGAATCATGAATCATGAATTGAATCATGAATTAAATCATGAATCATGAATTGAATCATGAATCATAAATCATGAATTGAATCATGAATCATGAATCATGAATCATGAATTGAATCATGAATCATGAATTGAATCATGGATCATGAATCAAGAATCATGAATCGAATCATGAATCATGAATCATGAATTGAATCATGAATCATGAATTGAATCATGAATCATTAATCATGAATCGAATCATTAATCAAGAATCATGAATCGAATCATGAATCATGAATTGAATCATGAATTGAATCATGAATCATGAATTGAATCATGAATCATTAATCATGAATTGAATCATGAATCATGAATCGAATCATGAATCATGAATCTTGAATCATGAATCATGAATTGAATCATGAATCATGAATCATGAATCGAATCATGAATCAGGAATCATGAATTGAATCATGAATCATGAATCATGAATCATGAATCATGAATCGAATCATGAATCATGAATCATGAATCATGAATCATGAATTGAATCATGAATCATGAATCATGAGTTGAATCATGAATCATGAAATGAATCATGAATCATGAGTTGAATCATGAATCATGAATTGAATCAGGATTCGAAACATGAATTGAATCATGAATCATGAATTGAATCATGAATCATGAATTATGAATCATGAATTGAATCATGAATTGAATCATTAATCATGAATCATAATCATGAATCATGAATTGAATCATGAATCATTAATTGAATCATGAATCATGAAAAATGAATTGAATAATGAATCATGAATTGAATCATGAATCATGCATTGAATCATGAATCATGAATTGAATCATGAATCAGGAATCATGAATTGAATCATGAATCATGAATCATGAATCATAAATTGAATCATGAATTGAATCATGAATCATAAATTGAAATCGTGAATTATGAATCATGAATTGAATCATGAATCATAAATTGAATCATGAATCATGAATCATGAATTGAATCATGAATCATGAATTGAATCATGAATCATGAATTGAAACATGAATTGAATCATGAATCATGAATTTAATCACGAAGTGAATCATGAATCATGAATCATGAATCGAATCATGAATCATGAATCGAAAATCATGAATCGAATCATGAATCATGAATTGAATCATGAATCATGAATCATGAATTGAATCATGAATCATGAATCATGAATCATAAATCGAATCATGAATCATGAATTGAATCATGAATCATGAATCATAAATCAAATCATGAATCAAAAATTGAATCAGGATTCGAATCATGAATTGAATCATGAATCATAAATTATTAATCATGAATTGAATCATGAATCAGGAATTGAATCATGAATCATGATTTATGAATCATGAATTGAATCATGAATCAGGAATTGGATCATGAATCATGAATCATGAATCATGATTTATGAATCATGAATTGAATCATGAATCGAATCATGAATCATGAATCATGATTTATGAATCATGAATTGAATCATGAATCGAATCATGAATCATGAATTGAACCATGAATCATGAATCATGAGTTGAATTATAAATCATGAATCATGAAATAATAAATTGAATCATGAATCATGAATTGTATCATGAATTAAATCATGAATCATGAATAATAAATTGAATCATGAATCATGAATCATGAATTGAATCATGAATTGAATCATGAATCATGAATCATGAATTGAATCATGAATCATGAATTGAATCATGAATCATGAATCGAATCATGAATCATGAATTGAATCATCAATCATGAATTGAATCATGAATCATGAATCGAATCATGAATCATGAATTGAATCATGAATTAAATCATGAATCATGAATTGAATCATGAATCATAAATCATGAATTGAATCATGAATCATGAATCATGAATCATGAATTGAATCATGAATCATGAATCATGAATCAAGAATCATGAATCGAATCATGAATCATGAATTGAATCATGAATCATGAATTGAATCATGAATCATTAATCATGAATCGAATCATTAATCAAGAATCATGAATTGAATCATGAATCATGAATCGAATCATGAATCATTAATCATGAATTGAATCATGAATCATGAATCGAATCATGAATCATGAATCTTGAATCATGAATTGAATCATGAATCATGAATCATGAATCGAATCATGAATCAGGAATCATGAATTGAATCATGAATCATGAATCATGAATCATGAATCGAATCATGAATCATGAATCATGAATCATGAATCATGAGTTGAATCAGGAATCATGAATTGAATCAGGATTCGAAACATGAATTGAATCAATGAATCATGAATTGAATCATGAATCATGAATTATGAATCATGAATTGAATCATGAATTGAATCATGAATCATGAATCATGAATCATGAATCATGAATCATGAATTGAATCATGAATCATTAATTGAATCATGAATCATGAAAAATGAATTGAATCATGAATCATGAATTGAATCATGAATCATGCATTGAATCATGAATCATGAATTGAATCATGACTCATGAATAATGAATTGAATCATGAAATGAATCATGAATCATGAATTGAATCATGAATTAAATCATGAATCATGAATCATGAATCATAAATTGAATCATGAATTGAATCATGAATCATGAATTGAATCGTGAATTATGAATCATGAATTGAATCATGAATCATAAATTGAATCATGAATCATGAATCATGAATTGAATCATGAATCATGAATTGAATCATGAATCATGAATTGAAACATGAATTGAATCATGAATCATGAATTGAATCATGAAGTGAATCATGAATCATGAATCATGAATCGAATCATGAATCATGAATCGAAAATCATGAATCGAATCATGAATCATGAATTTGAATCATGAATCATGAATCATGAATTGAATCATGAATCATGAATCATGAATCATAAATCAAATCATGAATCATGAATTGAATCATGAATCGAATCATGAATCATCAATCATGAATTGAATCATGAATCATGAATCATGAATCGAATCATGAATCATGAATCAAGAATCATGAAACGAATCATGAATCATGAATCATAAATCAAATCATGAATCATGAATCATGAATTGAATCATGAATCATGAATCATAAATCATGAATTGAATCATGAATCATGAATCATGAATCGAATCATGAATCATGAATCAAGAATCATGAAACGAATCATGAATCATGAATCGAATCATGAATCATAAATTGAATCATGAATCATGAATCATGAATTGAATCATGAATCATGAATCTTGAATCATGAATCATGAATTGAATCATGAATCATGAATCATGAATCGAATCGAATCATGAATCAGGAATCATGAATTGAATCATGAATCATGAATCATGAATCATGAATCGAATCATGAATCATGAATCATGAATCATGAATCATGAGTTGAATCATGAATCATGAATTGAATCAGGATTCGAAACATGAATTGAATCATGAATCATGAATTGAATCATGAATCATGAATTATGAATCATGAATTGAATTCATGAATTGAATCATGAATCATGAATCATGAATCATGAATCATGAATCATGAATCATGAATTGAATCATGAATCATTAATTGAATCATGAATCATGAAAAAATGAATTGAATCATGAATCATGAATTGAATCATGAATCATGCATTGAATCATGAATCATGAATTGAATCATGACTCATGAATAATGAATTGAATCATGAATTGAATCATGAATCATGAATTGAATCATGAATTAAATCATGAATCATGAATCATGAATCATAAATTGAATCATGAATTGAATCATGAATCATGAATTGAATCGTGAATTATGAATCATGAATTGAATCATGAATCATAAATTGAATCATGAATCATGAATCATGAATTGAATCATGAATCATGAATTGAATCATGAATCATGAATTGAAACATGAATTGAATCATGAATCATGAATTGAATCATGAAGTGAATCATGAATCATGAATCATGAATCGAATCATGAATCATGAATCGAAAATCATGAATCGAATCATGAATCATGAATTGAATCATGAATCATGAATCATGAATTGAATCATGAATCATGAATCATGAATCATAAATCGAATCATGAATCATGAATCATGAATCATGAATCATGAATTGAATCATGAATCATGAATCATAAATCATGAATTGAATCATGAATCATGAATCATGAATCGAATCATGAATCATGAATCAAGAATCATGAAACGAATCATGAATCATGAATTGAATCATGAATCATAAATTGAATCATGAATCATGAATCATGAATTGAATCATGAATCATGAATCATGAATCATGAATCATGAATCATGAATCATGAATCATAAATTGAATCATGAATCATGAATCATGAATTGACTCATGAATCATGAATCATGAATCATGAATTGAATCATGAATCATGAATCATGAATTCAATCATGAATCATGAATCATGAATTGAATCATGAATCATAAATCATGAATCATGTATCATGAATTGAATCATGAATCATGAATCATGAATTGAATCATGAATCATGAATCATGAATCATAAATTATGAATTGAATCATGAATCATTAATCATGAATTATGAAATTGAATCATGAATCATGAATCATGAATCATGAATCATTAATTGAATCATGAATCATGAATCATGAATCATGAATCATGAATTGAATCATGAATCATGAATCATGAATCATAAATCATGAATTGAATCATGAATCATTAATCATGAATCATGAATCGAATCATGAATCATGAATCAAGAATCATGAATCATAAATTGAATCATGAATCATGAATCATAAATTGAATCATGAATCATGAATCGAATCATTAATCATGAATCATGAATCATGAATTGAATCATGAATCATGAATCATGAATTGACTCATGAATCATGAATCATGAATCATGAATTGAATCATGAATCATGAATCATGAATTGAATCATGAATCATGAATCATGAATTGAATCAGGATTCGAATCATGAATTGAATCAGGATTCGAATCATGAATTGAATCATGAATCATGAATTGAATCATGAATCAAGAATTATAAATCATGAATTGAATCATTAATCATGAATTTAATCATGAATCATGAATTGAATCATGAATCATGAATTGAATCATGAATCATGAATTGAATCATAAATTGAATCATGAATCATGAATCAGTGAATTGAATCATGAATTGAAACACGAATCATGAATCATGAATTGAATCATGAATCATGAATCATGAATTGAACCATGAATCATGAATCATGAATTGAATCATGAATCATGATTCATGAATTGAATCATGAATTGAATCATGAATTATAAATTAAATCATGAATCATGAATCATGAATTGAATCATGAATCATGAATCATGAATTGAATCATGAATCATGAATCATGAATCATAAATCATGAATTGAATCATGAATCATTAATCATGAATTATGAATTGAATCATGAATCATGAATCATGAATCATGAATTGAATCATGAATCATGAATTGAATCATGAATCATGCATTGAATCATGAATCATGAATTGAATCATGACTCATGAATAATGAATTGAATCATGAATTGAATCATGAATCATGAATTGAATCATGAATTAAATCATGAATCATGAATCATGAATCATAAATTGAATCATGAATTGAATCATGAATCATGAATTGAATCGTGAATTATGAATCATGAATTGAATCATGAATCATAAATTGAATCATGAATCATGAATTGAATCATGAATCATGAATTGAATCATGAATCATGAATTGAAACATGAATTGAATCATGAATCATGAATTGAATCATGAAGTGAATCATGAATCATGAATCATGAATCGAATCATGAATCATGAATCGTAAATCATGAATCGAATCATGAATCATGAATTGAATCATGAATCATGAATCATGAATTGAATCATGAATCATGAATCATGAATTGAATCATGAATCATGAATCATGAATCATAAATCGAATCATGAATCATGAATCATGAATCATGAATCATGAATTGAATCATGAATCATGAATCATAAATCATGAATTGAATCATGAATCATGAATCATGAATCAAATCATGAATCATGAATCAAGAATCATGAAACGAATCATGAATCATGAATTGAATCATGAATCATAAATTGAATCATGAATCATGAATCATGAATTGAATCATGAATCATGAATCATGAATCATGAATCATAAATTGAATCATGAATCATGAATCATGAATTGACTCCATGAATCATGAATCATGAATCATGAATTGAATCATGAATCATGAATCATGAATTCAATCATGAATCATGAATCATGAATTGAATCATGAATCATAAATCATGAATCATGTATCATGAATTGAATCATGAATCATGAATCATTAATTGAATCATGAATCATTAATCATGAATCATAAATCATGAATTGAATCATGAATCATTAATCATGAATTATGAATTGAATCATGAATCATGAATCATGAATCATGAATCATTAATTGAATCATGAATCATGAATCATGAATCATGAATCATGAATTGAATCATGAATCATGAATCGAATCATGAATCATGAATCAAGGAATCATGAATCATAAATTGAATCATGAATCATGAATCATAAATTGAATCATGAATCATGAATCATGAATCGAATCATTAATCATGAATCATGAATCATGAATCATGAATTGAATCATGAATCATGAATCATGAATTGACTCATGAATCATGAATCATAAATCATGAATTGAATCATGAATCATTAATCATGAATTGAATCATGAATCATGAATCATGAATTGAATCAGGATTCGAATCATGAATTGAATCAGGATTCGAATCATGAATTGAATCATGAATCATGAATTGAATCATGAATCATGAATTATAAATCATGAATTGAATCATGAATCATGAATTTAATCATGAATCATGAATTGAATCATGAATCATGAATTGAATCATGAATCATGAATTGAATCATGAATTGAATCATGAATCATGAATCATAAATTGAATCATGAATCATGAATCATGAATTGAATCATGAATTGAAACATGAATCATGAATCATGAATTGAATCATGAATCATGAATCATGAATTGAACCATGAATCATGAATCATGAATTGAATCATGAATCATGATTCATGAATTGAATCATGAATTGAATCATGAATTATAAATTAAATCATGAATCATGAATCATGAATTGAATCATGAATCATGAATCATGATTGGAATCATGAATCATGAATCATGAATTGAATCATGAATCATGAATCATGAATCATGAATCATGAATTGAATCATGAATCATGAATCATGAATCGAATCATGAATCATGATTTAAGAATCATGAAACGAATCATGAATCATGAATTGAATCATGAATCATAAATTGAATCATGAATCATGAATTATGAATTGAATCATGAATCATGATTCATGAATTGAATCATGAATTGAATCATGAATTATAAATTAAATCATGAATCATGAATTGAATCATGAATCATGAATCATGAATTGAACCATGAATCATGAATCATGAATTGAATCATGAATCATGATTCATGAATTGAATCATGAATTGAATCATGAATTATAAATTAAATCATGAATCATGAATCATGAATTGAATCATGAATCATGAATCATGAATTGAATCATGAATCATGAATTGAATCATGAATCATGAATCATGAATCATAAATCATGAATTTGAATCATGAATCATTAATCATGAATTATGAATTGAATCATGAATCATGAATCATGAATTGAATCATGAATCATGAATTGAATCAAGAATCATGAATTGAATCATGAATTGAATCATGAATCATGAATCATGAAATCATGAATCATAAATTGAATCATGAATCATGAATCATGAATTGAATCATGAATTGAATCATGAATCATGAATCATGAATTGAATCATGAATCATGAATCATGAATTGAACCATGAATCATGAATCATGAATTGAATCATGAATCATGATTCATGAATTGAATCATGAATTGAATCATGAATTATAAATTAAATCATGAATCATGAATCATGAATTGAATCATGAATCATGAATCATGAATTGAATCATGAATCATGAATTGAATCATGAATCATGAATCATGAATCATAAATCATGAATTGAATCATGAATCATTAATCATGAATTATGAATTGAATCATGAATCATGAATCATGAATCATGAATTGAATCATGAATCATGAATCATGAATCATGAATTGAATCATGAATCATGAATCATGAATCGAATCATGAATCATGAATCAAGAATCATGAAACGAATCATGAATCATGAATTGAATCATGAATCATAAATTGAATCATGAATCATGAATTGAATCATGAATCATGAATCATGAATCATGAATCATGAATCATGAATTCAATCAAGAATCATGAATCATGAATTGAATCATGAATCATGAATTATGAATCATGAATCATGAATCATAAATTGAATCATGAATCATGAATTGAATCATGAATCATGAATTATAAATCATGAATTGAATCATGAATCATGAATTGAATCATGAATCATGAATTGAATCATGCATCATGAATCATGAATTGAATCATGAATCATGAATCATGAATCATGAATCATGAATCATGAATTGAATCATGAATCATGAATTGAATCATGAATCATGAATTATGAATCATGAATTGAATCATGAATCATGAATCGAATCATGAATCATGAATCATGATTTATGAATCATGAATTGAATCATGAATCGAATCATGAATCATGAATTGAACCATGAATCATGAATCATGAATTGAATTATAAATCATGAATCATGAATAATAAATTGAATCATGAATCATGAATTGAATTATAAATCATGAATCATGAATAATAAATTGAATCATGAATCATGAATTGAATCATGAATTAAATCATGAATCATGAATAATAAATTGAATCATGAATCATGAATCATGAATTGAATCATGAATTGAATCATGAATCATGAATTGAATCATGAATCATGAATTGAATCATGAATCGAATCATGAATCATGAATTGAATCATGAATCATGAATTGAATCATGAATCATGAATCGAATCATGAATCATGAATTGAATCATGAATTAAAATCATGAATCATGAATTGAATCATGAATCATGAATCATTAATTGAATCATGAATCATTAATCATGAATCATAAAATCATGAATTGAATCATGAATCATTAATCATGAATTATGAATTGAATCATGAATCATGAATCATGAATCATGAATCATTAATTGAATCATGAATCATGAATCATGAATCATGAATCATGAATTGAATCATGAATCATGAATCGAATCATGAATCATGAATCAAGAATCATGAATCATAAATTGAATCATGAATCATGAATCATAAATTGAATCATGAATCATGAATCATGAATCGAATCATTAATCATGAATCATGAATCATGAATCATGAATTGAATCATGAATCATGAATCATGAATTGACTCATGAATCATGAATCATAAATCATGAATTGAATCATGAATCATTAATCATGAATTGAATCATGAATCATGAATCATGAATTGAATCAGGATTCGAATCATGAATTGAATCAGGATTCGAATCATGAATTGAATCATGAATCATGAATTGAATCATGAATCATGAATTATAAATCATGAATTGAATCATGAATCATGAATTTAATCATGAATCATGAATTGAATCATGAATCATGAATTGAATCATGAATCATGAATTGAATCATGAATTGAATCATGAATCATGAATCATAAATTGAATCATGAATCATGAATCATGAATTGAATCATGAATTGAAACATGAATCATGAATCATGAATTGAATCATGAATCATGAATCATGAATTGAACCATGAATCATGAATCATGAATTGAATCATGAATCATGATTCATGAATTGAATCATGAATTGAATCATGAATTATAAATTAAATCATGAATCATGAATCATGAATTGAATCATGAATCATGAATCATGATTGGAATCATGAATCATGAATCATGAATTGAATCATGAATCATGAATCATGAATCATGAATCATGAATTGAATCATGAATCATGAATCATGAATCGAATCATGAATCATGATTTTAAGAATCATGAAACGAATCATGAATCATGAATTGAATCATGAATCATAAATTGAATCATGAATCATGAATTATGAATTGAATCATGAATCATGATTCATGAATTGAATCATGAATTGAATCATGAATTATAAATTAAATCATGAATCATGAATTGAATCATGAATCATGAATCATGAATTGAACCATGAATCATGAATCATGAATTGAATCATGAATCATGATTCATGAATTGAATCATGAATTGAATCATGAATTATAAATTAAATCATGAATCATGAATCATGAATTGAATCATGAATCATGAATCATGAATTGAATCATGAATCATGAATTGAATCATGAATCATGAATCATGAATCATAAATCATGAATTGAATCATGAATCATTAATCATGAATTATGAATTGAATCATGAATCATGAATCATGAATTGAATCATGAATCATGAATTGAATCAAGAATCATGAATTGAATCATGAATTGAATCATGAATCATGAATCATGAATCATGAATCATAAATTGAATCATGAATCATGAATCATGAATTGAATCATGAATTGAATCATGAATCATGAATCATGAATTGAATCATGAATCATGAATCATGAATTGAACCATGAATCATGAATCATGAATTGAATCATGAATCATGATTCATGAATTGAATCATGAATTGAATCATGAATTAATAAATTAAATCATGAATCATGAATCATGAATTGAATCATGAATCATGAATCATGAATTGAATCATGAATCATGAATTGAATCATGAATCATGAATCATGAATCATAAATCATGAATTGAATCATGAATCATTAATCATGAATTATGAATTGAATCATGAATCATGAATCATGAATCATGAATTGAATCATGAATCATGAATCATGAATCATGAATTGAATCATGAATCATGAATCATGAATCGAATCATGAATCATGAATCAAGAATCATGAAACGAATCATGAATCATGAATTGAATCATGAATCATAAATTGAATCATGAATCATGAATTGAATCATGAATCATGAATCATGAATCATGAATCATGAATCATGAATTCAATCAAGAATCATGAATCATGAATTGAATCATGAATCATGAATTATGAATCATGAATCATGAATCATAAATTGAATCATGAATCATGAATTGAATCATGAATCATGAATTATAAATCATGAATTGAATCATGAATCATGAATTGAATCATGAATCATGAATTGAATCATGCATCATGAATCATGAATTGAATCATGAATCATGAATCATGAATCATGAATCATGAATCATGAATTGAATCATGAATCATGAATTGAATCATGAATCATGAATTATAGAATCATGAATTGAATCATGAATCATGAATCGAATCATGAATCATGAATCATGATTTATGAATCATGAATTGAATCATGAATCGAATCATGAATCATGAATTGAACCATGAATCATGAATCATGAATTGAATTATAAATCATGAATCATGAATAATAAATTGAATCATGAATCATGAATTGAATTATAAATCATGAATCATGAATAATAAATTGAATCATGAATCATGAATTGAATCATGAATTAAATCATGAATCATGAATAATAAATTGAATCATGAATCATGAATCATGAATTGAATCATGAATTGAATCATGAATCATGAATTGAATCATGAATCATGAATTGAATCATGAATCGAATCATGAATCATGAATTGAATCATGAATCATGAATTGAATCATGAATCATGAATCGAATCATGAATCATGAATTGAATCATGAATTAAATCATGAATCATGAATTGAATCATGAATCATAAATCATGATTGAATCATGAATCATGAATCATGAATCATGAATTGAATCATGAATCATGAATCATGAATTGAATCATGAATCATGAATCAAGAATCATGAATCAAATCATGAATCATGAATTGAATCATGGAATCATGAATTGAATCATGAATCATTAATCATGAATCGAATCATTAATCAAGAATCATGAATCGAATCATGAATCATGAATTGAATCATGAATTGAATCATGAATCATGAATTGAATCATGAATCATTAATCATGAATTGAATCATGAATCATGAATCGAATCATGAATCATGAATCTTGAATCATGAATCATGAATTGAATCATGAATTATGAATCATGAATCGAATCAGGAATCAGGAATCATGAATTGAATCATGAATCATGAATCATGAATCATGAATCGAATCATGAATCATGAATCATGAATCATTAATCATGAATCATGAATTGAATCATGAATCATGAATCATGAGTTTGAATCATTAATCATGAATTGAATCAGGATTCGAAACATGAATTGAATCATGAATCATGAATTGAATCATGAATCATGAATTATGAATCATGAATTGATTCATGAATTGAATCATGAATCATGAATCATGAATCATGAATCATGAATCATGAATCATGAATCATGAATTGAATCATGAATCATTAATTGAATCATGAATCATGAAAAATGAATTGAATCATGAATCATGAATTGAATCATGAATCATACATTGAATCATGAATCATGAATTGAATCATGAATCATGAATCATAAATTGAATCATGAATTGAATCATGAATCATGAATTGAATCGTGAATTATGAATCATGAATTAAATCATGAATCATGAATTGAATCATGAATCATAAATCATGAATTGAATCATGAATCATGAATCATGAATCATGAATTGAATCATGAATCATGAATCATGAATTGAATCATGAATCATGAATCAAGAATCATGAATCAAATCATGAATCATGAATTCGGAATCATGAATCATGAATTGAATCATGAATCATTAATCATGAATCGAATCATTAATCAAGAATCATGAATCGAATCATGAATCATGAATTGAATCATGAATTGAATCATGAATCATGAATTGAATCATGAATCATTAATCATGAATTGAATCATGAATCATGAATCGAATCATGAATCATGAATCTTGAATCATGAATCATGAATTGAATCATGAATTATGAATCATGAATCGAATCAGGAATCAGGAATCATGAATTGAATCATGAATCATGAATCATGAATCATGAATCGAATCATGAATCATGAATCATGAATCATTAATCATGAATCATGAATTGAATCATGAATCATGAATCATGAGTTGAATCATTAATCATGAATTGAATCAGGATTCGAAACATGAATTGAATCATGAATCATGAATTGAATCATGAATCATGAATTATGAATCATGAATTGATTCATGAATTGAATCATGAATCATGAATCATGAATCATGAATCATGAATCAAGAATCATGAATCATGAATTGAATCATGAATCATTAATTGAATCATGAATCATGAAAAATGAATTGAATCATGAATCATGAATTGAATCATGAATCATACATTGAATCATGAATCATGAATTGAATCATGAATCATGAATCATAAATTGAATCATGAATTGAATCATGAATCATGAATTGAATCGTGAATTATGAATCATGAATTGAAA
>NW_027447453.1:0-31092 GCF_038048845.1 Mixophyes fleayi | reverse complement strand
TATTCATGATTCATTTCATAAGTCATGATTCATGATTCATGATTCAGTTCATAATTCATGATTCATGATTTGATTCATGATTCATGATTCAATTCATGAGTCATGATTCATGATTCTTGATTCAAT
This sequence comes from Mixophyes fleayi, assembly GCF_038048845.1. NCBI lineage: Eukaryota > Metazoa > Chordata > Amphibia > Anura > Limnodynastidae > Mixophyes > Mixophyes fleayi. The sequence continues at coordinate 30,966 of NW_027447453.1, read as the reverse complement.
TCATAATTCATAATTCATGATTAGATTCATTGAATCAATTCATGATTAATGATTCATGATTCAATTCATGATTTGATTCATGATTCATGATTCAATTCATGATTCATGATTCAATTCGTGATTTAAGATTGAATTCATGATTGAATTCATGATTCATGATTGAATTCATGATTCATAATTCATGATTTTTGATTCAATTCATGATTCACGATTCAATTCATGATTCATAATTCATGATTCACGATTCGGTTCATGAGTCATGATTCAATTCATGATTCATGATTCAATTCATGATTTGAATCCTGATTCAATTCATGATTCGAATCCTGATTCAATTCATGATTCATGATTCGATTTATGATTCATGATTCAATTCATGATTTATGATTCATGATTCATGATTCAATTCATGATTCATGATTCATGATTCACATGATTCATGATTCACATGATTCATGATTCACATGATTCATGATTCATGATTCGATTCATGATTCATGATTCATGATTCATGATTCGATTCATGATTCGTGATTCATGATTCAATTCATGATTCATGATTCATGATTGAATTCATAATTCATGATTCATGATTCGATTCATGATTCATGATTCAATTCATGATTCATGATTCAATTCATGATTCATGATTCAATTCATGATTCAATTAATGATTCATGATTCAATTAATGATTCATGATTCATGATTCAATTAATGATTCATGATTCATGATTCATGATTCATTTAATGATTCATGATTCAATTAATGATTCATGATTCAACTCATGATTCTTGATTCATGATTCATGATTCGATTCATGATTCATGATTCATGATTCAATTCATGATTCATGATTCATGATTCAATTCATGATTCATGATTCAATTCATGATTCATGATTCATGATTCGATTCATGATTCATGATTCAATTCATGATTCATGATTCATGATTCAATTCATGATTCATGATTCATGATTCAATTCATGATTCATGATTCATGATTCAATTCATGATTCATTATTCATGATTAAATTCATGATTCATGATTCATGATTCATGATTCTTGATTCAATTCATGATTCATGATTCAATTCCTGATTCATAATTCATGATTCATGATTCATCATTCATAATTCATGATTCATGATTCATAATTCTTGATTCATGATTAATGATTCAATTCATGATTCATTGTTCATGATTCGATTCATGATTCATGATTCAATTCATGATTCATGATTCATGATTCAATTCATGATTCATGATTCAATTCATGATTCATGATTCAATTCATGATTCAATTAATGATTCATGATTCAATTAATGATTCGTGATTCATGATTCAATTAATGATTCATGATTCATGATTCATGATTCATTTAATGATTTATGATTCAATTCATGATTCATAATTCGATTCATGATTCTTGATTCATGATTCATGATTTGATTCATAATTCATGATTCATGAATCAATTCATGATTCATGATATATGATTCATGATTCAATTCATGAGTCATAATTCATGATTCGATTCATGATTCATGATTCAATTCATGATTCATGATTCATGATTCAATTCATGATTCATGATTCATGATTCATGATTCATGATTCTTGATTCAATTCATGATTCATTATTCAATTCATGATTCATAATTCATGATTCATGATTCATGATTCAATTCATGATTCATAATTCATGATTCATGATTCTTGATTCAATTCATGATTCATGATTCAATTCATGACTCATAATTCATGATTCATGATTCAGTTCATGATTCATGATTCAATTCATGATTCATGATTCAATTCATGATTCGAATCCTGATACAATTCATGATTCAAATCCTGATTCAATTCATGATTCATGATTCGATTTCTGATTCATGATTCAATTCATGATTCATGATTCATGATTCATGATTCAATTCATGATTCATAATTCATTATTCATGATTCTTGATTCAATTCATGATTCATGATTCATAATTCATGTATCAATTCATGATTTATGATTCGATTCATGATTCTTAATTCATGATTCATGATTCGATTCATGATTCTTGATTCATGATTCATGATTCAATTCATAATTTATAATTCATGATTCTTGATTCAATTCATGATTCATGATTCATAATTCATGTATCAATTCATGATTTATGATTCGATTCATGATTCTTAATTCATGATTCATGATTCGATTCATGATTCTTGATTCATGATTCATGATTCAATTCATAATTTATAATTCATGATTCTTGATTCAATTCATGATTCATGATTCATAATTCATGTATCAATTCATGATTTATGATTCGATTCATGATTCTTAATTCATGATTTATGATTCGATTCATGATTCTTGATTCATGATTCATGATTCAATTCATAATTTATAATTCATGATTCATGATTCAATTCATGATTCATTATTCAATTAATGATTCAATTCATGATTCATGATTCGATTCATGATTCGTGATTCATGATTCAATTCATGATTAATGATTCATGATTCATGATTGAATTCATGATTCATGATTCATGATTCGATTCATGATTTATGATTCAATTCATGATTCATGATTCAAATCATGATTCATGATTCAATTCATGATTCATGATTCATGATTCATGATTCAGGTCATAATTCATGTTTCAATTAATGATTCAATTCATGATTCATGATTCATGATTCAATTAATGATTCATGATTCAATTAATGATTCATTATTCATGATTTATGATTCAATTCATGATTTATGATTCATGATTCAATTCATGATTCATGATTCGATTCATGATTCTTGATTCATGATTCGATTCATGATTCATGGTTTCTGATTCAATTCATGATTCATGATTCATGATTCAATTCATGATTCTTGATTCATGATTCATGATTCGATTCATGATTCATTATTCATGATTGAATTCATGATTCATGATTCATGATTCATGATTCGATTCATGATTCATGATTGAATTCATGATTCATAATTCGATTCATGATTCTTGATTCATGAATTATGAATCGATTCATAATTCACGATTCATGATTCAATTCATGATTCATGATTCATTATTGAATTCATGATTCATAATTTATGATTCGATTCATGATTCATGATTCAATTCATGATTCATGATTCATGATTCAATTCATGATTCATGATTCGATTCATGATTCATGATTCATGATTCATGATTCGATTCATGATTCATGATTCATGATTCGATTCATGAATTATGATTGAATTCATGATTCATAATTCGATTCATGATTCTTGATTCATGATTCATGAATCGATTCATAATTCACGATTCATGATTCAATTCATGATTCATGATTCATTATTGAATTCATGATTCATAATTCATGATTCGATTTATGATTCATGATTCAATTCATGATTCATGATTCATGATTCAATTCATGATTCAATTCATGATTCATGATTCATGATTCAAATCATAATTCATGATTCAATTCATGATTCATGATTCATGATTCAAGTCATTATTCATGTTTCAATTCATGATTCAATTCATGATTCATGATTCATGATTCAATTAATGATTCATGATTCATGATTCATGATTCAATTAATGATTAATGTTTCATGATTCATGGTTTATGATTCAATTCATGATTCATGATTCATGATTCATGATTCGATTCATGATTCTTAATTCATGATTCATTATTCGATTCATATTTCATGGTTTATGATTCAATTCATGATTCATGATTCGATTCATAATTCATGATTCATGATTGAATTCATGATTCATGATTCATGATTCATGATTCGATTCATGATTCATGAATCGATTCATAATTCATGATTCATGATTCAATTCATGATTCATGATTCATGATTCAATTCATGATTCATATTTTCATGATTCGATTCATGATTCATAATTCATTATTCATGATTCTTGATTCAATTCATGATTCATGATTCATAATTCATGTATCAATTCATGATTTATGATTCGATTCATGATTCTTAATTCATGATTCATGATTCGATTCATGATTCTTGATTCATGATTCATGATTCAATTCATAATTTATAATTCATGATTCTTGATTCAATTCATGATTCATAATTCATGTATCAATTCATGATTTATGATTCGATTCATGATTCTTAATTCATGATTCATGATTCGATTCATGATTCTTGATTCATGATTCATGATTCAATTCATAATTTATAATTCATGATTCTTGATTCAATTCATGATTCATAATTCATGTATCAATTCATGATTTATGATTCGATTCATGATTCTTAATTCATGATTCATGATTCGATTCATGATTCTTGATTCATGATTCATGATTCAATTCATAATTTATAATTCATGATTCATGATTCAATTCATGATTCATTATTCAATTAATGATTCAATTCATGATTCATGATTCGATTCATGATTCGTGATTCATGATTCAATTCATGATTAATAATTCATGATTCATGATTGAATTCATGATTCATGATTCATGATTCGATTCATGATTTATGATTCAATTCATGATTCATGATTCAAATCATGATTCATGATTCAATTCATGATTCATGATTCATGATTCATGATTCAAGTCATAATTCATGTTTCAATTAATGATTCAATTCATGATTCATGATTCATGATTCAATTAATGATTCATGATTCATGATTCATGATTCAATTAATGATTCATTATTCATGATTTATGATTCAATTCATGATTTATGATTCATGATTCAATTCATGATTCATGATTCGATTCATGATTCTTGATTCATGATTCGATTCATGATTCATGGTTTCTGATTCAATTCATGATTCATGATTCATGATTCAATTCATGATTCTTGATTCATGATTCATGATTCGATTCATGATTCATTATTCATGATTGAATTCATGATTCATGATTCATGATTCATGATTCGATTCATGATTCATGATTGAATTCATGATTCATAATTCGATTCATGATTCTTGATTCATGATTCATGAATCGATTCATAATTCACGATTCATGATTCAATTCATGATTCATGATTCATTATTGAATTCATGATTCATAATTCATGATTCGATTCATGATTCATGATTCAATTCATGATTCATGATTCATGATTCAATTCATGATTCATGATTCGATTCATGATTCATGATTCATGATTCGATTCATGATTCATGATTCATGATTCGATTCATGATTCATGATTGAATTCATGATTCATGATTCGATTCATGATTCATGATTGAATTCATGATTCATAATTCGATTCATGATTCTTGATTCATGATTCATGAATCGATTCATAATTCACGATTTATGATTCAATTCATGATTCATGATTCATTATTGAATTCATGATTCATAATTCATGATTCGATTTATGATTCATGATTCAATTCATGATTCATGATTCATGATTCAATTCATGATTCAATTCATGATTCATGATTCATGATTCAAATCATGATTCATGATTCAATTCATGATTCATGATTCATGATTCAAGTCATTATTCATGTTTCAATTCATGATTCAATTCATGATTCATGATTCATGATTCAATTAATGATTCATGATTCATGATTCAATTAATGATTAATGATTCATGATTCATGGTTTATGATTCAATTCATGATTCATGATTCATGATTCATGATTCGATTCATGATTCTTAATTCATGATTCATTATTCGATTCATATTTCATGGTTTATGATTCAATTCATGATTCATGATTCGATTCATAATTCATGATTCATGATTGAATTCATGATTCATGATTCATGATTCATGATTCATGATTCATGATTCATGATTCGATTCATGATTCATGAATCAATTCATAATTCATGATTCATGATTGAATTCATGATTCATGATTCATGATTCATGATTCATGATTCATGATTCATGATTCGATTTATGATTCATGATTCAATTCATTATTCATGATTCATGATTCATGATTCAATTCATGATTCATGATTGAATTCATGATTGAATTCATGATTCATGATTCATGATTCATGATTCAATTCATAATTCATAATTCATGATTCATGATTCTTAATTCAATTCATGATTCATGATTCAATTCATGATTCATAATTCATGATTCACGATTCGGTTCATGATTCATGATTCAATTCATGATTCATGATTCTATTCATGATTCGAATCCTGATTGAATTCATGATTCATGATTCATGATTCATGATTCAATTCATAATTCATAATTCATGATTCATGATTCTTAATTCAATTCATGATTCATGATTCAATTCATGATTCATAATTCATGATTCACGATTCGGTTCATGATTCATGATTCAATTCATGATTCATGATTCTATTCATGATTCGAATCCTGATTGAATTCATGATTCGAATCCTGATTCAATTCATGATTCATGATTCGATTTATGATTCATGATTCAATTCATGATTCATGATTCATGATTCATGATTCAATTCATGATTCATGATTCATGATTCATGATTCGATTCATGATTCATGATTCATGATTCATGATTCGATTCATGATTCGTGATTCATGATTCAATTCATGATCAATGATTCATGATTCATGATTGAATTCATAATTCATGATTCATGATTCGATTCATGATTCATGATTCAATTCATGATTTATGATTCAATGAATGATTCATGATTCATGATTCATGATTCAAGTCATGATTCATGTTTCAATTCATGATTCAATTAATGATTCATGATTCATGATTCAATTAATGATTCATGATTCAATTAATGATTCATGATTCATGATTCATGATTCATGATTCATTTCATGATTCATGATTCATGATTCATGATTCATGATTCGATTCATGATTCATGATTCATGATTCAATTCATGATTCATGATTCATGATTCATGATTCATGATTCAATTCATGATTCATGATTCAATTCATGATTCATAATTCATGATTCATGATTCAATTAATGATTCATGATTCATGATTCATGATTCATTTCATGATTCATGATTCATGATTCATGATTCATGATTCATGATTCGATTCATGATTCATGATTCATGATTCAATTCATGATTCATGATTCATGATTCATGATTCATGATTCAATTCATGATTCATGATTCATGATTCAATTCATGATTCATGATTCAATTCATGATTCATAATTCATGATTCATGATTCATGATTCATAATTCATGATTCATAATTCATGATTCATGATTCATAATTCATGATTCATGATTCATAATTAATGATTCAATTCATGATTCATAATTCATGATTCATGATTCTTGATTCAATTCATGATTCATGATTGAATTCATGATTGAATTCATGATTCATGATTCATGATTCAATTCATAATTCATAATTCATGATTCATGATTCTTAATTCAATTCATGATTCATGGTTCAATTCATGATTCATAATTCATGATTCACGATTCGGTTCATGATTCATGATTCAATTCATGATTCATGATTCTATTCATGATTCGAATCCTGATTGAATTCAAGATTCGAATCCTGATTCAATTCATGATTCATGATTCGATTTATGATTCATGATTCAATTCATGATTCATGATTCATGATTCATGATTCAATTCATGATTCATGATTCATGATTCATGATTCGATTCATGATTCATGATTCATGATTCATGATTCATGATTCGATTCATGATTCGTGATTCATGATTCAATTCATGATTAATGATTTATGATTCATGATTGAATTCATAATTCATGATTCATGATTCGATTCATGATTCATGATTCAATTCATGATTTATGATTCAATTAATGATTCATGATTCATGATTCATGATTCAAGTCATGATTCATGTTTCAATTCATGATTCAATTAATGATTCATGATTCATGATTCAATTAATGATTCATGATTCATGATTCAATTAATGATTCATGATTCATGATTCATGATTCATTTCATGATTCATGATTCATGATTCATGATTCGATTCATGATTCATGATTCATGATTCAATTCATGATTCATGATTCATGATTCATGATTCATGATTCAATTCATGATTCATGATTCAATTCATGATTCATAATTCATGATTCATGATTCAATTCATGATTCATGATTCATTATTAAATTCATGATTCATGATTCATGATTCATGATTCTTGATTCAATTCATGATTCATGATTCAATTCATGATTCATAATTCATGATTCATGATTCAATTCATGATTCATGATTCAATTCATGATTCATGATTCAATTCATGATTCATGATTCATGATTCATGATTCATAATTCATGATTCATGATTCATAATTCATGATTCATGATTCATGATTAATGATTCAATTCATGATTCATAATTCATGATTCATGATTCTTGATTCAATTCATGATTCATGATTCAATTAATGATTCATAATTCATGATTCATGATTCGGTTCATAATTCATGATTCAATTCTTGGTTCATGATTCAATTCATGATTCATGATTCATGATTCTATTCATGATTCATGATTCGATTCATGATTCTTGATTCATGATTCATGATTCGATTCAATTCATTATTGATGATTGAATTCATGATTCATGATTCATGATTCATGATTCAATTCATGATTCATGATTCATGATTCATGATTCATGATTCGATTTATGATTTATGATTCATGATTCGATTTATGATTTATGATTCATGATTCAATTCATGATTCATGATTCATGATTTAATTCATGATTTATTATTTGATTCATGATTCTAAATTCATGATTCATGATTCGATTCATGATTCTTGATTCATGATTCATGATTCGATTGATGATTCATGATTCATGATTCTATTCATGATTCATGATTCATGATTCATGATTCCATTCATGATTCATGATTCATAATTCATGATTCATGTTTCGATTCATGATTCATGATTCAATTCATGATTCATGATTCAATTCATGATTCATGATTCATGATTCAGTTCATGATTCATGATTCATGATTCAATTCATGATTCATGATTCATGATTCAATTCATGATTCATGATTCATGATTCAATTCATGATTCATGATTCATGATTCAATTCATGATTTATGATTCGATTCATGATTCTTAATTCATGATTGATGATTCGATTCATGATTCTTGATTCATGATTGATGATTCGATTCATGATTCATGATTCAATTCCTGATTCATGATTCATAATTAATGATTCAATTCATGATTCATGATTCATGATTCGATTCATGATTCATGATTCAATTCATGATTCCTGATTCATGATTCAATTCATAATTCATGAGTCGATTCATGATTCATGATTCATGATTCAATTCATGATTCATGATTCAAATCATGATTCATGATTCATGATTCATGATTGAATTCATGATTCATGATTCATGATTCAATTCATGATTCATGATTCAAATCATGATTCATGATTCATGATTCATGATTGAATTCATGATTCATGATTCATGATTGAATTCATGATTCATGATTCATGATTCGATTCATGATTCATGATTCATAATTAAAATCATATTTCATGATTCAATTCAAGATTCATGATTCATGATTCAATTCATGATTCATGATTCATGATTCAAGTCATGTTTCATGATTCAATTCATGATTCAATTCATGATTCATGATTCAATTTATGATTCATGATTTATGATTCATGATTCATGATTCTATTCATGATTCATATTTCAATTCATGATTCAATTCATGATTCATGATTCATGATTCAATTCATGATTCATAATTCATGATTCATGAGGCAATTCATAATTTATAATTCACGATTCATGATTCAATTCATGATTCATGATTCAATTAATGATTCAATTCATGATTCATGATTCGATTCATGATTAATGATTCATGATTCATGATTGAATTCATGATTCATGGTTCATGATTCGATTCATGATTCATGATTCAATTCATGATTTATGATTCAAATCATGATTCATGATTCAATTCATGATTCATGATTCATGATTCAATTCATGATTCATGATTCATGATGCATGATTCAAGTCATGATTTATGTTTCAATTCATGATTCAATTCATGATTCATGATTCATGATTCAATTAATGATTCTTGATTCATGATTCATGATTCAATTAATGATTCATGATTCATGATTCATGATTCAATTCATGATTTATGATTCATGATTTATGATTCATGATTCAATTCATGATTCATGATTTGATTCATGATTCTTGATTCATGATTCATGATTCGATTCATGATTCATGGTTTCTGATTCAATTCATGATTCATGATTCATGATTCATGATTCTTGATTCATGATTCATGATTCGATTCATGATTCATTATTCATTATTTATGATTGGATTCATGATTCATGATTCAATTTATGATTCTTGATTCATGATTCATGATTCGATTCATGATTCATGATTCAATTAACAATTCATGATTTATGATTCATGATTCAATTCATGAATTATGATTCAATTCATGATTCATGATTCATGATTCAATTCATGATTCATAATTCGATTCATGATTCTTGATTCATGATTCATGAATCGATTCATAATTCATGATTCATGATTCAATTCATAATTCATGATTCATGATTCAATTCATGATTCATAATTCGATTCATGATTCTTGATTCATGATTCATGAATCGATTCATAATTCATGATTCATGATTCAATTCATGATTCATAATTCATGATTCATGATTCTTGATTCAATTCATGATTCATGATTCAATTCATGATTCATAATTCATGATTCATGATTCGGTTCATGATTTGAATCCTGATTCAATTCATGTTTCGAATCCTCATGATTCATGATTCGATTTATGATTCATGATTTAATTCATGATTCATGATTCATGATTCATGATTCAATTCATGATTCATGATTCATGATTCACATGATTCATGATTCATGATTCGATTCATGATTCATGATTCATGATTCATAATTCATAATTCATGATTCATGATTCGATTCATGATTCGTGATTCATAATTCAATTCATGATTCATGATTCATGATTGAATTCATAATTCATGATTCATGATTCTATTTATGATTCATGATTCAATTCATGATTCATGATTCTATTCATGATTCATGATTCATGATTCAAGTCATGATTCATGTTTCAATTCATGATTCAATTCATGATTCATGATTCAATTAATGATTCATGATTCATGATTCAATTAATGATTCATGATTCAACTCATGATTCTTGATTCATGATTCATGATTCAATGCATGATTCATGATTCATGATTCAATTCATGATTCATGATTCATGATTCTTGATTCAATTCATGATTCATGATTCAATTCATGATTCATGATTCATAATTCATGATTCATGATTCATAATTCATGATTCATGATTCATAATTCATGATTCATAATTAATGATTCAATTCATGATTCATAATTCATGATTCATGATTCAATTAGTGATTCATGATTCATGATTCATGATTCGGTTCATAATTCATGATTCAATTCATGATTCATGATTCAATTATTGATTTATGATTCATGATTCATGATTCAATTCATGATTCATGATTCATGATTCAATTCATGATTCATGATTCGATTCATGATTCTTGATTCATGATTCATGATTCGATTCATGATTCATGATTCATGATTGAATTCATGATTCATGATTCAAATCATGATTCATAATTCGATTCATGATTCTTGATTCATGATTCATGATTTGATTCATAATTCATGATTCATGATTCAATTCATGATTCATGATTCATGATTCAATTCATGATTCATAATTCATGAATCGATTCATGATTCATGATTCAATTCATGATTCATGATTCATGATTCAATTCATGATTCATGATTCATGATTCATGATTCTTGATTCAATTCATGATTCATGATTCATGATTCAATTCATGATTCATGATTTATGATTCATGATTCAATTCATTATTCATGATTCATGATTTAATTCATGATTTATTATTTGATTCATGATCCTAAATTCATGATTCATGATTAGATTCATGATTCTTGATTCATGATTCATGATTCGATTCATGATTCATGATTCATGATTCTATTCATGATTCTATTCATGATTCATGATTCATGATTCATGATTCATGAATTCATTCATAATTCATGATTCATGATTCGATTCATGATTCATGATTCAATTCATGATTCATGATTCATGATTCAATTCATGATTCATGATTCATGATTCAATTCATGATTCATGATTCATGATTCTTGATTCAATTCATGATTCATGATTCATGATTCGATTCATGATTTATGATTCATGATTCAATTCATGATTCATGATTCATGATTTAATTCATGATTTATTATTTGATTCATGATCCTAAATTCATGATTCATGATTCGATTCATGATTCTTGATTCATGATTCATGATTCGATTGATGATTCATGATTCATGATTCTATTCATGATTCTATTCATGATTCATGATTCATGATTCATGATTCATGAATTCATTCATAATTCATGATTCATGATTCGATTCATGATTCATGATTCAATTCATGATTCATGATTCATGATTCAATTCATGATTCATGATTCATGATTCAATTCATGATTCATGATTCATGATTCAATTCATGATTCATGATTCATGATTCAATTCATGATTCATGATTCATGATTCAATTCATGATTCATGATTCGATTCATGATTCTTAATTCATGATTCATGATTCGAATCATGATTCTTGATTCATGATTGATGATTTGATTGATGATTCATGATTCAATTCATGATTCATGATTCATAATTAATGATTCAATTCATGATTCATGATTCATGATTCGATTCATGATTCATGATTCAATTCATGATTCCTGATTCATGATTCAATTCATTATTCATGAGTCGATTCATGATTTATGATTCATGATTCAATTCATGATTCATGATTCAAATCATGATTCATGATTCATGATTCATGATTCAATTCATGATTCATGATTCATGATTGAATTCATGATTCATGATTCATGATTGAATTCATGATTCATGATTCATGATTCGGTTCATGATTCATGATTCATAATTAAAATCATGTTTCATGATTCAATTCAAGATTCATGATTCATGATTCAATTCATGATTCATGATTCATGATTCAAGTCATGTTTCATGATTCAATTCATGATTCAATTCATGATTCATGATTCAATTTATGATTCATGATTTATGATTCATGATTCATGATTCTATTCATGATTCATATTTCAATTCATGATTCAATTCATGATTCATGATTCATGATTCAATTCATGATTCATAATTCATGATTCATGATGCAATTCATAATTTATAATTCACGATTCATGATTCAATTCATGATTCATGATTCAATTAATGATTCAATTCATGATTCATGATTCGATTCATGATTAATGATTCATGATTCATGACTGAATTCATGATTCATGGTTCATGATTCGATTCATGATTCATGATTCAATTCATGATTTATGATTCAAATCATGATTCATGATTCAATTCATGATTCATGATTCATGATTCGATTCATGATTCTTGATTAATGATTCATGATTCAATTGATGATTCATGATTCATGATTCTATTCATGATTCATGATTCATGATTCATGATTCATGATTCCATTCATAATTCATGATTCATGATTCATGATTCTTGATTCAATTCATGATTCATGATTCATGATTCAATTCATGATTTATGATTCATGATTCAATTCATTATTCATGATTCATGATTCATGATTCATGATTCGATTCATGATTTATGATTCATGTTTCAATTCATGATTCATGATTCATGATTTAATTCATGATTTATTATTTGATTCATGATCCTAAATTCATGATTCATGATTCGATTCATGATTCTTGATTCATGATTCATGATTCGATTGATGATTCATGATTCATGATTCTATTCATGATTCATGATTCATGATTCATGATTCATGATTCCATTCATAATTCATGATTCATGATTCGATTCATGATTCATGATTCAATTCATGATTCATGATTCATGATTCAATTCATGATTCATGATTCATGATTCAATTCATGATTCATGATTCATGATTCAATTCATGATTCATGATTCAATTCATGATTCATGATTCATGATTCAATTCATGATTCATGATTCATGATTCAATTCATGATTTATAATTCGATTCATGATTCTTAATTCATGATTCATGATTCGAATCATGATTCTTGATTCATGATTGATGATTCGATTGATGATTCATGATTCAATTCATGATTCATGAATCAAAATTAATGATTCAATTCATGATTCATGATTCGATTCATGATTCATGATTCATGATTCAATTCATGATTCCTGATTCATGATTCAATTCATTATTCATGAGTCGATTCATGATTCATGATTCATGATTCAATTCATGATTCATGATTCAAATCATGATTCATGATTCATGATTCATGATTGAATTCGTGATTTTTGATTCAATTCATGATTGAATTCATGATTCAATTCATGATTGAATTTGTGATTTATAATTCAATTCATGATTGAATTCATGATTCAATTCATGATTCATGATTCACGATTCAAGTCATGATTTGATTCATGATTCATGATTCAATTCATGATTCATGATTCATGATTCAATTCATGATTCATGATTCATGATTCAATTCATGATTCATGATTCAATTCATGATTCAATTCATAATTCATGATTCATGATTCATGATTCATGATTCATGATTCATGATTCAATTCATGATTCATAATTCATGATTCATGATTCTTTATTCAATTCATGATTCATGATTCAATTCATGATTCATAATTCATGATTCATGATTCGGTTCATGATTCATGATTCAATTCATGATTCATGATTCAATTCATGATTCGAATCCTGATTCAATTCGTGATTCATGATTCGATTCATGATTCATGATTCGATTCATGATTCATAATTCAATTCATGATTCATGATTCATGATTCATGATTCATGATTCGATTCATGATTCATAATTCAATTCATGATTCATGATTCGATTCATGATTCATAATTCAATTCATGATTCATGATTCATGATTCATGATTCAATTCATGATTCATGATTCATGATTCAAGTCATGATTCATGTTTCAATTCATGATTCAATTCATGATTCATGATTCATTAATTAAATTAATAATTCATGATTCGATTCATGATTTATGATTCATGATTTATGATTCATGATTCATGATTCATGATTCATGATTCGATTCATGATTCATGATTCAATTCATGATTCTTGATTCATGATTCATGATTCGATTCATGATTTATGATTCATGATTCATGATTCATGATTCGATTCATGATTCATGATTCGAATCATGATTCATGATTCATGATTCAATTCATAATTCATAATTCGATTCATGATTCTTGATTCATGATTCATGATTCGATTCATGATTCATGATTCATGATTCATGATTCATGATTCGATTCATGATTCATGATTCAATTCATGATTCATGATTCATGATTCATGATTCGATTCATGATTCATGATTCAATTCATGATTCATGATTCATGATTCAATTCATGATTTATGATTCGATTCATGATTCTTAATTCATGATTCATGATTCGATTCATGATTCTTGATTCATGATTCATGATTCGATTCATGATTCATGATTCATGATTCAATTCATGATTCATGATTCATGATTCATGATTCAATTCATAATTCATGATTCATGATTCGATTCATGATTCAATTCATGATTCATGATTCAATTCATGATTTGATTCATGATTCATGATTCAATTCATGATTCATGATTCATGATTTGATTCATGATTCATGATTCATGATTGAATTCGTGATTTATGATTCAATTCATGATTGAATTCATGATTGAATTCATGATTGAATTCGTGATTTATGATTGAATTCATGATTCAATTCATGATTCATGATTCATGATTCAAGTCATGATTCAATTCATGATTCATGATTCAATTCATGATTCATGATTCATGATTCAATTCATAATTCATGATTCGATTCATGATTCGTGATTCATGATTCAATTTATGATTAATGATTCATGATTCATGATTCAATTCATAATTCATGATTCATGATTCGATTCATGATTCAATTCATGATTCATGATTCATGATTCAATTAATAATTCATCATTCGATTCATGATTTATGATTCATGATTCATGATTCATGATTCATGATTTTATTCATGATTCATGATTCAATTCATGATTCTTGATTCATGATTCATGATTCGATTCATGATTTATGATTCATGATTCATGATTCATGATTCGATTCATGATTCATGATTCGAATCATGATTCATGATTCATGATTCAATTCATAATTCATAATTCGATTCATGATTCTTGATTCATGATTCATGATTCGATTCATGATTCATGATTCATGATTCATGATTCATGATTCGATTCATGATTCATGATTCAATTCATGATTCATGATTCATGATTCAATTCATGATTTATGATTCGATTCATGATTCTTAATTCATGATTCATGATTCGATTCATGATTCTTGATTCATGATTCATGATTCGATTCATGATTCATGATTCATGATTCAATTCATGATTCATGATTCATGATTCATGATTCAATTCATAATTCATGATTCATGACTCGATTCATGATTCAATTCATGATTCATGATTCATGATTCAATTCATGATTTGATTCATGATTCATGATTGAATTCATGATTCATGATTCATGATTTGATTCATGATTCATGATTGAATTCGTGATTTATGATTGAATTCATGATTGAATTCATGATTGAATTCATGATTGAATTCGTGATTTATGATTCAATTCATGATTGAATTCATGATTCAATTCATAATTCATGATTCATGATTCAAGTCATGATTCAATTCATGATTCATGATTCAATTCATGATTCATGATTCATGATTCAATTCATGATTCATGATTCATGATTCATGATTCAATTCATGATTCATGATTCAATTCATGATTCAATTCATGATTCATGATTCATGATTCATGATTCATGATTCAATTCATGATTCATAATTCATGATTCATGATTCGGTTCATGATTCATGATTCAATTCATGATTCATGATTCAATTCATGATTCGAATCCTGATTCAATTCATGATTCATGATTCGATTTATGATTCATGATTCAATTCATGATTCATGATTCGATTCATGATTCATGATTCATGATTCATGATTCATGATTCGATTCATGATTCATAATTCAATTCATGATTCATGAATCATGATTCATGATTCAATTCATGATTCATGATTTAATTCATAATTCGATTCATGATTCTTGATTCATGATTCATGATTCGATTCATGATTCATGATTCATGATTCATGATTCATGATTCGATTCATGATTAATGATTCAATTCATGATTCATGATTCATGATTCAATTCATGATTTATGATTCGATTCATGATTCTTAATTCATGATTCATGATTCGATTCATGATTCTTGATTCATGATTCATGATTCGATTCATGATTCATGATTCATGATTCAATTCATGATTCATGATTCATGATTCGATTCATGATTCAATTCATGATTTGATTCATGATTCATGATTCATGATTCAATTCATGATTTGATTCATGATTCATGATTCATGATGGAATTTGTGATTTATGATTCAATTCATGATTGAATTCATGATTCATGATTGAATTCATGATTCATGATTCATGATTCAATTCATGATTTGATTCATGATTCATGATTCAATTCATGATTCATGATTCATGATTTAATTCATGATTCATGATTCAATTCATGATTCAATTCATGATTCATGATTCATGATTCATGATTCAATTCATGATTCATGATTCATGATTCATGATTCAATTCATGATTCATAATCCATGATTCATGATTCTTTATTCAATTCATGATTCATGATTCAATTCATGATTCATAATTCATGATTCATGATTCAGTTCATGATTCATGATTCAATTCATGATTCATGATTCAATTCATGATTCGAATCCTGATTCAATTCATGATTCATGATTCGATTTATGATTCATGATTAATGATTCATGATTCATGATTCAATTCATGATTCATGATTCATGATTCAAGTCATGATTCATGTTTTAATTCATGATTCAATTCATGATTCATGATTCATGATTCAATTAATAATTCATGATTCGATTCATGATTCATGATTCAATTCATGATTCATGATTCATGATTCAATTCATAATTCATAATTCGATTCATGATTCTTGATTCATGATTCATGATTCGATTCATGATTCATGATTCATGATTCATGATTCGATTCATGATTCATAATTCAATTCATGATTCATGATTCATGATTCAATTCATGATTCATGATTCATGATTCAATTCATAATTCATAATTTGATTCATGATTCTTGATTCATGATTCATGATTCGATTCATAATTCATGATTCATGATTCGATTCATGATTCATGATTCAATTCATGATTCATGATTCATGATTCAATTCATGATTTATGATTCGATTCATGATTCTTAATTCATGATTCATGATTCGATTCATGATTCTTGATTCATGATTCATGATTCGATTCATGATTCATGATTCATGATTCAATTCATGATTCATGATTCATGATTCATGATTCAATTCATAATTCATGATTCATGATTCGATTCATGATTCAATTCATGATTCATGATTCATGATTCAATTCATGATTTGATTCATGATTCATGATTCAATTCATGATTCATGATTCATGATTTGATTCATGATTCATGATTCATGATTGAATTTGTGATTTATGATTCAATTCATGATTGGTTTCATGATTCAATTTATGATTGAATTTGTGATTTATGATTCAATTCATGATTGAATTCATGATTGAATTCATGATTCATGATTCACGATTCAAGTCATGATTTGATTCATGATTCATGATTCAATTCATGATTCATGATTCATGATTCAATTCATGATTCATGATTCATGATTCAATTCATGATTCATGATTCAATTCATGATTCAATTCATAATTCATGATTCATGATTCATGATTCATGATTCATGATTCAATTCATGATTCATTATTCATGATTCATGATTCTTTATTCAATTCATGATTCATGATTCAATTCATGATTCATAATTCATGATTCATGATTCGGTTCATGATTCATGATTCAATTCATGATTCATGATTCAATTCATGATTCGAATCCTGATTCAATTCGTGATTCATGATTCGATTTATGATTCATGATTCAATTCATGATTCATGATTCAATTCATGATTCATGATTCATGATTCATGATTCGATTCATGATTCATAATTCAATTCATGATTCATGATTCATGATTAATGATTCAATTCATGATTCATGATTCATGATTCAATTCATAATTCATAATTCGATTCATGATTCTTGATTCATGATTCATGATTCGATTCATGATTCATGATTCATGATTCATGATTCGATTCATGATTAATGATTCAATTCATGATTCATGATTCATGATTCAATTCATGATTTATGATTCGATTCATGATTCTTAATTCATGATTCATGATTCGATTCATGATTCTTGATTCATGATTCATGATTCAATTCATGATTCATGATTCATGATTCAATTCATGATTCATGATTCATGATTCGATTCATGATTCAAATCATGATTCATGATTCATGATTCAATTCATGATTTGATTCATGATTCATGATTCAATTCATGATTCATGATTCAATTCATGATTCATGATTCATGATTTGATTCATGATTCATGATTCATGATGGAATTTGTGATTTATGATTCAATTCATGATTGAATTCATGATTCATGATTCAATTCATGATTCATGATTCATGATTCAATTCATGATTTGATTCATGATTCATGATTCAATTCATGATTCATGATTCATGATTTAATTCATGATTCATGATTCAATTCATGATTCAATTCATGATTCATGATTCATGATTCAATTCATAATTCATAATTCGATTCATGATTCTTGATTCATGATTCATGATTCGATTCATGATTCATGATTCATGATTCGATTCATGATTCATAATTCAATTCATGATTCATGATTCATGATTCAATTCATGATTCATGATTCATGATTCAATTCATAATTCATAATTTGATTCATGATTCTTGATTCATGATTCATGATTCGATTCATGATTCATGATTCATGATTCATGATTCGATTCATAATTCATGATTCAATTCATGATTCATGATCCAATTCATGATTTATGATTCGATTCATGATTCTTGATTCATGATTCATGATTCGATTCATGATTCATGATTCAATTCATGATTCATGATTCATGATTCATGATTCAATTCATAATTCATGATTCATGATTCGATTCATGATTCAATTCATGATTCATGATTCATGATTCAATTCATGATTTGATTCATGATTCATGATTCAGTTCATGATTCATGATTCATGATTTGATTCATGATTCATGATTCATGATTGAATTCGTGATATATGATTCAATTCATGATTGAATTCATGATTCAATTCATGATTGAATTCGTGATTTATGATTCAATTCATGATTGAATTCATGATTCAATTCATGATTCATGATTCAAGTCATGATTTGATTCATGATTCATGATTCAATTCATGATTCATGATTCATGATTCAATTCATGATTCATGATTCATGATTCAATTCATGATTCATGATTCAATTCATGATTCAATTCATGATTCATGATTCATGATTCTTGATTCAATTCATGATTCATAATTCATGATTCATGATTCTTTATTCAATTCATGATTCATGATTCAATTCATGATTCATAATTCATGATTCATGATTCGGTTCATGATTCATGATTCAATTCATGATTCATGATTCAATTCATGATTCGAATCATGATTCAATTCATGATTCATGATTCGATTTATGATTCATAATTCAATTCATGATTCATGATTCGATTCATGATTCATGATTCATGATTCATGATTCATGATTCGATTCATGATTCATATTTCAATTCATGATTCATTATTCATGATTCAATTCATGATTCATGATTCATGATTCAATTCATGATTCATGATTCAATTCATGATTCAATTCATGATTCATGATTCATGATTCATGATTCATGATTCTTGATTCAATTCATGATTCATAATTCATGATTCATGATTCTTTATTCAATTCATGATTCATGATTCAATTCATGATTCATAATTCATGATTCATGATTCGGTTCATGATTCATGATTCAATTCATGATTCATGATTCAATTCATGATTTGAATCATGATTCAATTCATGATTCATGATTCGATTTATGATTCATGATTCAATTCATGATTCATGATTCGATTCATGATTCATGATTCATGATTCATGATTCGATTCATGATTCATAATTCAATTCATGATTCATGATTCATGATTCGATTCATGATTCATGATTCATGATTCATGATTCATGATTCATGATTCGATTCATGATTAATGATTCAATTCATGATTCATGATTCATGATTCAATTCATGATTTATGATTCGATTCATGATTCTTAATTCATGATTCATGATTCGATTCATGATTCTTGATTCATGATTCATGATTCGATTCATGATTCATGATTCATGATTCATGATTCAATTCATGATTCATTATTCATGATTCGATTCATGATTCAAATCATGATTCATGATTCATGATTCAATTCATGATTCATGATTTGATTCATGATTCATGATTCATGATGGAATTTGTGATTTATGATTCAATTCATGATTGAATTCATGATTCATGATTCAATTCATGATTCATAATTCATGATTCAATTCATGATTTGATTCATGATTCATGATTCAATTCATGATTCATGATTTAATTAATGATTCATGATTCAATTCATGATTCAATTCATGATTCATGATTCATGATTCATGATTCAATTCATGATTCATAATCCATGATTCATGATTCTTTATTCAATTCATGATTCATGATTCAATTCATGATTCATAATTCATGATTCATGATTCAGTTCATGATTCATGATTCAATTCATGATTCATGATTCAATTCATGATTCGAATCCTGATTCAAATTATGATTCTTGATTCGATTTATGATTCATGATTCATGATTCATGATTCATGATTCAATTCATGATTCATGATTCATGATTCAATTCATGATTCATGATTCACGCTTCATGATTCATGATTCGATTCATGATTCTTGATTCATGATTCATGATTCATGATTCATGAATTATGATTCATGATTCATGATTCATGCTTCATGATTCATGATTCATGATTCAATTCATGATTCATGATTCATGATTCAATTCATGATTCATGATTCATGATTCATGATTCAATACATGATTCATGAATTATGATTCATGATTCATGATTCAATTCATAATTCATGATTCGATTCATGATTCGTGATTCATGATTCAATTTATGATTAATGATTCATGATTCATGATTCAAATCATAATTCATGATTCATGATTCGATTCATGATTCATGATTCAATTCATGATTCATGATTCATGATTCGATTTATGATTCTTGATTCATGATTCATGATTCTTGATTCATGATTCATGATTCGATTCGATTCATGATTCATGATTCAATTCATGATTCATAATTCGATTCATGATTCTTGATTTATGATACATGATTCGATTCATAATTCATGATTCATGATTCATTTCATGATTCATGATTCATGATTCATGATTCAATTCATGATTCATAATTCATAATTCATGATTCATGATTCATGATTCAATTCATGATTCATGATTCATGATTCAATTCATAATTCATGATTCATGATTCGATTCATGATTCAAATCATGATTCATGATTCATGATTCAATTCATGATTTCATTCATGATTCTCGATTCAATTCATGATTCATGATTCATGATTTGATTCATGATTCATGATTCATGATTGAATTTGTGATTTATGATTCAATTCATGATTGAATTCATGATTCATGATTCAATTCATGATTCATGATTCATGATTCAATTAATGATTTGATTCATGATTCATGATTCAATTCATGATTCATGATTCAATTCATGATTCATAATCCATGATTCATGATTCTTTATTCAATTCATGATTCATGATTCAATTCATGATTCATAATTCATGATTCATGATTTAGTTCATTATTTATGATTCAATTCATGATTCATGATTCAATTCATGATTCGAATCCTGATTCAATTCATGATTAATGATTCGATTTATGATTCATGATTCATGATTCATGATTCAATTCATGATTCATGATTCATGATTCATGATTCAATTCATGATTCATGATTCATGCTTCATGATTCGATTCATGATTCTTGATTAATGATTCATGATTCATGATTCATGATTCATGATTCAATTCATGATTCATGATTCATGATTCATGATTCAATTCATGATTCATGATTCATGCTTCATGATTCAATTCATGATTCATGATTCATGATTCATGATTCATGATTCAATTCATAATTCATGATTCGATTCATGATTCGTGATTCATGATTCAATTTATGATTAATCATTCATGATTCTTGATTAATGATTCATGATTCATGATTCATGAATTATGATTCATGATTCGATTCATGATTCATGATTCATGATTCATGATTCAATTCATGATTCATGATTCATGATTCATGATTCATGATTCAATTCATAATTCATGATTCGATTCATGATTCGTGATTCATGATTCAATTTATGATTAATCATTCATGATTCATGATTCAATTCATAATTCATGATTCATGATTTGATTCATAATTCATGATTCAATTCATGATTCATGATTCAAGTCATGATTCATGTTTCAATTCATGATTCAATTCATGATTCATGATTCAATTAATAATTCATGATTCATGATTCATGATTCAATTCATGATTCATGATTCGACTCATGATTCTTGATTCATGATTCATGATTCGATTCATGATTCATGATTCATGATTCAATTCATGATTCATGATCCATGATTCAATTCATGATTCATGATTCAATTCATGATTCATGATTCGATTCATGATTCTTGATTCATGATTCATGATTGAATTTATGATTCATGATTCATGATTCGATTCATGATTCATGATTCAATTCATGATTCATGATTCATGATTCATGATTCTTGATTCAATTCATGATTCATGATTCAATTCATGATTCATAATTCATTATTCATGATTCAATTCATGATTCATGATTCATAATTCATGATTCATGATTCATAATTCATGATTCATGATTCTTGATTCAATTCATGATTCATGATTCAATTCATGATTCATGATTCGGTTAATGATTTATGATTCAATTCATGATTCATGATTCATGATTCCATTCATGATTCATAATTCGATTCATGATTCTTGATTCATGATTCCATTCATGATTCATAATTCGATTCATGATTCTTGATTCATGATTCATGATTCTTGATTCATGATTCATGATTCGATTCGATTCATGATTCATGATTGAATTCATGATTCATAATTCGATTCATGATTCTTGATTCATGATTCATGATTCGATTCATAATTCATGATTCATGATTCAATTCATGATTCATGATTCATGATTCATGATTCAATTCATAATTCATAATTCATGATTCCATTCATGATTCATGATTCATGATTCAATTCATGATTCATGATTTAATTCATGATTCTAGATTCGATTCATGATTCATGATTCATGATTCATGATTCATGATTCAATTCATGATTCATAATTCGATTCATGATTCATAATTCATGATTCATGATTTAGTTCATTATTCATGATTCAATTCATGATTCATGATTCAATTCATGATTCGAATCCTGATTCAATTCATGATTAATGATTCGATTTATGATTCATGATTCATGATTCATGATTCAATTCATGATTCATGATTCATGATTCATGATTCAATTCATGATTCATGATTCATGCTTCATGATTCGATTCATGATTCTTGATTAATGATTCATGATTCATGATTCATGATTCATGATTCAATTCATGATTCATGATTCATGATTCATGATTCAATTCATGATTCATGATTCATGCTTCATGATTCGATTCATGATTCTTGATTAATGATTCATGATTCATGATTCATGAATTATGATTCATGATTCGATTCATGATTCATGATTCAATTCATGATTCATGATTCATGATTCATGATTCATGATTCAATTCATAATTCATGATTCGATTCATGATTCGTGATTCATGATTCAATTTATGATTAATCATTCATGATTCATGATTCAATTCATAATTCATGATTCATGATTTGATTCATAATTCATGATTCAATTCATGATTCATGATTCAAGTCATGATTCATGTTTCAATTCATGATTCAATTCATGATTCATGATTCAATTAATAATTCATGATTCATGATTCATGATTCAATTCATGATTCATGATTCGACTCATGATTCTTGATTCATGATTCATGATTCGATTCATGATTCATGATTCATGATTCAATTCATGATTCATGATTCATGATTCAATTCATGATTCATGATTCAATTCATGATTCATGATTCGATTCATGATTCTTGATTCATGATTCATGATTGAATTTATGATTCATGATTCATGATTCGATTCATGATTCATGATTCAATTCATGATTCATGATTCATGATTCATGATTCAATTCATGATTCATGATTCATGATTCATGATTCTTGATTCAATTCATGATTCATGATTCAATTCATGATTCATAATTCATTATTCATGATTCAATTCATGATTCATGATTCATAATTCATGATTCATGATTCATAATTCATGATTCATGATTCTTGATTCAATTCATGATTCATGATTCAATTCATGATTCATGATTCGGTTAATGATTTATGATTCAATTCATGATTCATGATTCATGATTCCATTCATGATTCATAATTCGATTCATGATTCTTGATTCATGATTCCATTCATGATTCATAATTCGATTCATGATTCTTGATTCATGATTCATGATTCTTGATTCATGATTCATGATTCGATTCGATTCATGATTCATGATTGAATTCATGATTCATGATTCATGATTCATGATTCAATTCATGATTCATAATTCGATTCATGATTCTTGATTCATGATTCATGATTCGATTCATAATTCATGATTCATGATTCAATTCATGATTCATGATTCATGATTCATGATTCAATTCATAATTCATAATTCATGATTCCATTCATGATTCATGATTCATGATTCATGATTCAATTCATGATTCATGATTTAATTCATGATTCTAGATTCGATTCATGATTCATGATTCATGATTCATGATTCGATTCATAATTCATTATTTATGATTCAATTCAAGATTCATGATTCATGATTTAATTCATGATTCATGATTCATGATTATTGATTCAATTCATGATTCATGATTCGACTCATGATTCTTGATTCATGATCCATGATTCGATTTATGATTCATGATTCATGATTCCATTCATGATTCATGATTCATGATTCATGATTCAATTCATGATTCATGATTTAATTCATGATTCATGATTCGATTCATGATTCATGATTCATGATTGAATTCATGATTCATGATTCGATTCATGATTCATGATTCAATTCATGATTCAATTAATGATTCCTGATTCATGATTCATGAATCTTGATTCAATTCATTATTCATGATTTAATTCATGATTTATATTTTCTGATTCATGATTCAATTCATGATTCATGATTCAAGTCATGATTCATGTTTCAATTCATGATTCAATTCATGATTCATGATTCAATTAATAATTCATGATTCATGATTCATGATTCAATTCATGATTCATGATTCGACTCATGATTCTTGATTCATGATTCATGATTCGATTCATGATTCATGATTCATGATTCAATTCATGATTCATGATTCATGATTCATGATTCAATTCATGATTCATGATTCAATTCATGATTCATGATTCGATTCATGATTCTTGATTCTTGATTTCATGATTCAATTCATGATTCATGATTCGATTCATGATTCATGATTCAATTCATGATTCATGATTCATGATTCATGATTCAATTCATGATTCAATGATTCATGATTCTTGATTTAATTCATGATTCATGATTCAATTCATGATTCATAATTCATTATTCATGATTCAATTCATGATTCATGATTCATAATTCATGATTCATGATTCATGATTCATGATTCATATTCATGATTCATGATTCTTGATTCTGATCAATTCATGATTCATGATTCAATTCATGATTCATGATTCGGTTAATGATTCATGATTCAATTCATGATTCATGATTCATGATTCAAGTCATGATTCATGTTTCAATTCATGATTCAATTCATGATTCATGATTCAAATTAATAATTCATGATTCATGATTCATGATTCAATTCATGATTCATGAATCGACTCATGATTCTTGATTCATGATTCATGATTCGATTCATGATTCAATTCATGATTCATGATTCATGATTCATGATTCAATTCATGATTCATAATTCAATTCATGATTCATGATTCGATTCATGATTCTTGATTCATGATTCATGATTGAATTCATGATTCATGATTCATGATTCGATTCATGATTCATGATTCAATTCATGATTCATGATTCATGATTCATGATTCAATTCATGATTCATGGCTCATGATTCATGATTCTTGATTCAATTCATGATTCATGATTCAATTCATGATTCATA
This sequence comes from Mixophyes fleayi, assembly GCF_038048845.1. Lineage (NCBI taxonomy): Eukaryota > Metazoa > Chordata > Amphibia > Anura > Limnodynastidae > Mixophyes > Mixophyes fleayi. The sequence goes on along the minus strand of NW_027447453.1, from coordinate 2,902 downwards.
ATTCATTATTCATGATTCATGATTCATAATTCATGATTCATGATTCATAATTCATGATTCATGATTCTTGATTCAATTCATGATTCATGATTCAATTCATGATTCATGATTCAATTCATGATTCATGATTCGGTTAATGATTCATGATTCATGATTCCATTCATGATTCATGATTCGATTCATGATTCTTGATTCATGATTCATGATTCTTGATTCATGATTCGATTTGATTCATGATTCATGATTGAATTCATAGATTCATGATTCATGAGTCATGATTCATTATTCAATTCATGATTCATAATTCGATTCATGATTCTTGATTCATTATTCATGATACGATTCATAATTCATGATTCATGATTGAATTCATGATTCATGATTCATAATTCATGATTCAATTCATGATTCAATAATTCATGATTCGATTCATGATTTTATGATTCAATTCAAGATTCATGATTCATGATTTAATTCATGATTCATGATTCATGATTCTTTATTTCAATTCATGATTCATGATTCGACTCATGATTCTTGATTCATGATTCATGATTCCATTCATGATTCATGATTCATGATTCATGATTCAATTCATGATTCATGATTTAATTCATGATTCATGATTCGATTCATGATTCTTGATTCATGATTCATGATCTCATGATTCGATTTATGATTCATGATTCATGATTCAATTCATGATTCATGATTCATGATTCATTATTCGATTCATGATTCATGATTCAATTCATGATTCAATTAATGATTCCTGATTCCTGATTCATGATTCTTGATTCAATTCATTATTCATGATTTAATTCATGATTTATATTTTATGATTCATGATTCAATTCATGATTCATGATTCATGATTCATGATTCATGATTCATGATTCAATTCATTATTCATGATTCATGATTCATGATTCGATTCATGATTTATGATTCATGATTCAATTCATGATTCATGATTCATGATTCATGATTCGATTCATGATTTATGATTCATGATTCAATTCATGATTCATGATTCATGATTTATGATTCGATACATAATTCTCAATTTCATGATTCATAATTCGATTCATGATTCTTGATTCATGATTCATAATTCGATTCATGATTCTTGATTCATGATTCATGATTCAATTCATGATTCATGATTCGATTCATGATTCATGATTCAATTCATGAGATTCATGATTCATGATTCATGATTCATGATTCAATTCATGATTCATGATTCATGATTCTTGATTCAATTCATGATTCATGATTCAATTCATGATTCATAATTCATTATTCATGATTCAATTCATGATTCATGATTCATAATTCATGATTCATGATTCATGATTCATAATTCATGATTCATTATTCTTGATTCAATTCATGATTCATGATTCAATTCATGATTCATGATTCGGTTAATGATTCATGATTCAATTCATGATTCATGATTCAATTCATGATTCATGATTCGACTCATGATTCTTGATTCATGATTCATGATTCGATTCATGATTCATGATTCATGATTTCAATTCATGATTCATGATTCATGATTCATGATTCAATTCATGATTCATAATTCAATTCATGATTCATGATTCGATTCATGATTCTTGATTCATGATTCATGATTGAATTCATGATTCATGATTCATGATTCGATTCATGATTCATGATTCAATTCATGATTTATGATTCATGATTCATGATTCAATTCATGATTCATGGCTCATGATTCATGATTCTTGATTCAATTCATGATTCATGATTCAATTTCATGATTCATAATTCATTATTCATGATTCAATTCATGATTCATGATTCATAATTCATGATTCATGATTCATAATTCATGATTCATGATTCATGATTCTTGATTCAATTCATGATTCATGATTCAATTCATGATTCATGATTCGGTTAATGATTCATAATTCAATTCATGATTCATGATTCATGATTTCCATTCATGATTCATGATTCGATTCATGATTCTTGATTCATGATTCATGATTCTTGATTCATGATTCGATTCGATTCATGATACATGATTGAATTCATGATTCATGATTCATGATTCATGATTTGATTCATGATTTATGATTCAATTCAAGATTCATGATTCATGATTTAATTCATGATTCATGATTCTTGATTCAATTCATGATTCATGATTCGACTCATGATTCTTGATTCATGATTCATGATTCGATTCATGATTCATGATTCATGATTCGATTCATGATTCATGATTCATGATTCCATTCATGATTCATGATTCATGATTCAATTCATGATACATGATTGAATTCATGATTCATGATTCATGATTCATGATTCATTATTCAATTCATGATTCATAATTAGATTTATGATTCTTGATTCATGATTCATGATACGATTCATAATTCATGATTCATGATTCAATTCATGATTCATGATTCATAATTCATGATTCAATTCATGATTCATAATTCATGATTTGATTCATGATTTATGATTCAAATTCAAGATTCATGATTCATGATTTAATTCATGATTCATGATTCATGATTCTTGATTCAATTCATGATTCATGATTCGACTCATGATTCTTGATTCATGATTCATGATTCGAATTATGATTCATGATTCATGATTCGATTCATGATTCATGATTCATGATTGAATTCATGATTCATGATTCATGATTCATTATTCGATTCATGATTCATGATTCAATTCATGATTCAATTAATGATTCCTGATTCCTGATTCATGATTCTTGATTCAATTCATTAGTTCATGATTTAATTCATGATTTATATTTTATGATTCATGATTCAATTCATGATTCATGATTCAATGATTCATGATTCAATTCATATATTCATGATTAATGATTCAA